>NC_051234.1:18392480-18692480 GCF_015220715.1 Pygocentrus nattereri | reverse complement strand
TCATATTTTACTTCATAAGCTTCGTCTTTTTTGTAATTATGCGGTAATTGTGAAACTGATGCCATTCCAAAAAGTTGGGAGAGAGGAAATTTAAGGCCTTTGTCCTTTGTGAGCAGGTTTTTTCAAAAGATACACCATCCATGATGAATAATCCAACATTTTAAGTTCAGCATTCTCAATGAGTGATGGCAAATATTTTAGGTATTTAACCTTCTACAGTGCATAATATCATTAAAAACTTAAAGTTAAAGGCAAGGCTGAAAAATTAAAGGCAAGGCTGAAAACCACTACTGAAAAGAATGAGTATTTCAACAGACCATTATTAAAAACATTGTTTGGAGTAATATCAACAAATGCAAGTAAAGACTATTATGCATAGTGGAAGCCATATCATAAACACCACCGTATTCTCTGGGCTCAAGCTCATCTAAAATAAACTGGAAACTGTGGAAACATGAATTGTGGTCCACCTCTGTTCTCCAGGCCAAAGAAGTAAGAAGCCAGGCTGGTTGTTACTGGCATAAAGTTCAAAAGCCAGGACCTGTATGGGGGTATTAGATTATTAATTGTTGTTAACAAGAAAGTTGTAAACATAGCTTTCAACTTTTTTGGAACATTTTGCGAGAATCGAATCCGGTGCTGGAGTGAAAATAGAAATAGTCTTTTGGTAAAAGTGCTCTATTAATATATTTTATTTGAATTAAAGAACAAATGTATTTGCTTTTAGATGCACACAAGTATCGAAAAAAAAAAAAAAGTATTGCGAGATAATCTCCCAATCCAATATTTCTTCTCTGGTGTCTTCAGCTTAGGTCAAATTTCACTCCTCATCCAAACTGCTGGGGTATTATGTACCTAAAAACACCCCATACAATGTTAATGCATTTTCTTCAGCTCTAAAAGCTTGTCACAGTTGCCCGTGCCTAGTTACACTAGCTAAGCTACGACTGGATATTCTGTATTTAGGGGAGGGGTTTAGTGAAAGGTATGCTATGACTAATTTACTTTTTTGGTGAAAGTGTGTCATATTTTTTGTATGTTATGGTGTGAAATGCAGTGGATTGTAAGTAAATCGCCTCAAAAAAAAAGTACAGATTCAAAACTTTCAGGTTTCATCCACCTTTGGATCAAAATAGTTTCCATATGAGCTTTTAATTATCATTTTGAAACAGGAAAAGTACTTATTTAGACAAATCCTGCTCTTAATAGTGACTTTGATGAACATCGTGTTGAAAGTGTCAGTACAGAGCTGATTTATGATAAACTAAATATTTATAGGGATTCTTTTCTTATTACTTCATTGAAAAAAAGACAATGAAAATAAAACAATATTTAGTGAAACTGAAAAGAAGACAAAGGTTTGATGTGCAGTGCATATATCATAATTTTATTGGTAATGACTGCGAAGATGATGAGGTGGTTCTTTGTGTAATTGCTGGCTGGTTCTTGTATTTATATACCTGTTCAAACATGAGAGGATAACATAACTTTCAGTTATTTCAGCTGTTAAACCTCTTTGATAATGTGACATTGCTGAGTGCAGATAAATTACAGTATTCTGGTTTAACATTGATCATGTCCTTTATTTTAGAAAATCTTCACAACATGATGTACATATACATCGGAGGAGGAGTAGCAGGTGCATTCGTACTGATGAGCGGAGTTCTCTTTCTGACGTGGTTGAGCAGGTGCGCTCTTTATACTACTAACACGTGTTTGCTTGTTTATCGCTTTACTAGCATTAAGGAAGTCCCAATTTTTGTGGTTCATATTTTTCATGATGGACTAAATTACAGTGAAATGACTTAATCTCTGATAGTGGTATTGATTTCAGTCCACTGTAGGGCTGCTTAATATATTTTGTTAATTGTTGTGATATTGACCTCTATACTGACATTACAAGTTATAACACAATCACCAGGTGTAGCAGTGTAATCACAGTTACTAATATTTTATATATATATAATGCAATCTTAGTACATTGCTTTTCAAGATGTAATAACTTAAACTGTGATGTGTTTTAAGCAGAAGAGTGTCTAAAGTTTCATAATAGTGTTGCACTCCCTGAAACAAAACCTTGTATCTCTAAAAGAACTTTTCAGAGGAAGGAAACAACCTTCTCAGTGTTCAGTGTAGGTTTTAAAAATGTGTGCCTAATTCAGTGGTTGAGATATAAACAGTCTTTCAGAATGGTTTGATGTGAAATGGTTCATTGTAGAGAAACTTGCTGACCCAGGTTTGTTTACAGTGGTGGTGATAGGAACCAGGGTTTGTTATGTCTACGACACAAATATAGTCATTTTATTTACTATCCGAAACCACCAGTGCACCTACACGTGTCTTCTGAGTTTTGATGGTTGATGGTAAAATAGTGAAAAACCTTTTTTCTTTTGGAGCGATTTTGCTTCACAACAGCCTACACGTATACATTTTAGGTCAAAACTTAAACCATTCTCTCAGATATCAGTGTATTCATGTCCATTTCATGTAATAACTTCCTGTGAGGGAGGTTTTAGAGGTGGCTGTCTGGTTCCTGTCACCACCACTGTAAACAATTCTGACTTGGTCAGTTTCTCTAGAATGAGGCATTTCACACCAAACCACTCTAAATGACTGTTTATATCTTAGTTACTTTTGAAACAATTTCTGCTGTTTAGCTTATAGTGTTTCAATCTAAACTGCACAAGTTACTATTGAGTAAAATAAGAACAGGTATTAATGACTTGTCATTACACCTATTGTAATATTGGTAAGCTTTAGTTTTAAGGTTATCTATAGTGCCCTACACAAATATTTGCACCCCTGGTAAACATAAACAAAACATGTTAAAAAATCTTTAATGCTGATCCCTTTGATCTTTCATTCAAAATATGTGTGTACCACAATTATTGACATTAAATACTTAGTGCAGCCTCCTTTTGCAAACACAACGTCTCTGAGTCTTCTAAAAAGCTTAATGAGACTGGAGAACACATAACAAATATTTGAGACCCTCCATACAGAACCTCTCCAGATCCTTCAGATTTGGAAGAAAAATAGCCCAACAGTATCACAGATCGACCACCATACTTCACAGTGGGGATGAAGCACTTTACTGCATGGCTGTCTTTATGTCCATGCCAAACACACCTCGTGTTTGTTGACAGAAACCTCGATGTTGATCTCATCTGTCCATAAAACATGGTTCAGAGGTCTAGTAACATTAGGTAAACTGTAGATGCTTGAGGTTGTTAGTCCTTGACAGCAAAGTCCTCCTTCTGGTGACCATACCACCCCCCACCCCCACCCCAAACAGCTTGTGATTATACAGGTGGTGTTTGATTGTGGTTTGGGAGAAACCCTGAGACCCAGTTTCTGCAACTCCCCAGACTATGATACTTGGAGATTCTTTATGCACTCATATCATCCTCCTCACCAGCAGACTCTTAACATCACCAGTTATTTTAAACTTTTTAACCATTGTCCTCATAGTGGAAATGGGCGTTCTCGACTGTTTAGCTGTTTTCTTGTAGCTGTTTCCTAATTTGTGCAGCTCAACAACCTTTTGTCTCACACCATTGCTGTTTTCTCTGGTCTTTTATATAACAATGAATTCAGCCTGTGTTTCAGCTCATATATGTATACTGAAACAGAATGTCATGGCTAACTATTGAAGTGTTCATAATCACTCAAGCGAGCTTTTAAACAAAAAATCTGAATGCAAATATAGTTCACTTAGATTTCACTCTTAAGAATTTCTAGGGGTCCCAACAATTGTGGCTTTAGATTTAAGATTTAGGAAATATATTTACTTAATGACAAGATTGTTTTTTTTCCTTAAATAAAGTTTAATTCTGTGCTGATATTTTCAATAAAAGATCAAAAGCATAGATAATTAAGAATATTTTTACAGCTCATTATGCTTGTGATTTCCAGGGGTGCCAATATATGTGGAGGGCACTGTATATAATGACTTCATAGATGTACTTCACAGGTATATTCTTTGAATAAGGTGTTAATAAAGCAAAAAAGTAGAAAAGGTAAAAAAAAAAAAAGTACTTTGGATTATGATAGATATTATGGTGCATTATTTTAATCGTACTTTCATACTTTAACTATTTTTTATACTTTAACATACATAGTGTTGATATATTCAATTACATTTACAGCATTTAGTAGACGCTGATCTAGAGCGACTTACAAGAAGTGCTTTGTCTATCTAGAGAAAGTATCTTTGCTAGTTACCAATAGCTTAGAGAGAAAGCTGGTCCTGAGCTCAGATACTGCTAGAAACAAAAAGTCACGCCTTTGGCTAACCTGAAACTAGTAATTACAGTTAAGCACTTGGTTCTACAGGACAGCCTTGTAACTAAGCAAGAGAAAGTCTCGACTGAGAGCCTACCTTTACCAGCAGAAAGACAATATTCACTTAGAAGACAAGCACACTGCTATTAACTAGGCCTTTGCCTTATTAAGTTCCATTACTTGTGAATGACACTTCATAACAGTGTTCAGTGTTAATTTAAGGCTCCTTATGTCCACATAATATCATTGACTTCAGAAAAGATGTTGTCATCTTGCAATTACTGACATAAGCTGTTCATACATATTCCAACATTGCTTTATGAATATGTTATTCAATGCTTATGCATGTGTTATGAAGTCATATGGAATTAGCTTTCAAATAAAGTGTTACCCTAATGTTTTGTATCTTGCTGTATTGAGATTTTTGACTGTGTTCTGTTCTATTTGTGGTGTCCTGTAATATCTCTGGTTTACAATGATCTCCAACTCTAACCTGTTTCAGGAGGAGAAAGAGGAGGAGAGAGGAGTACAGGATCCAGCTGCACCCCGCCAAGAAACGAGTAAATACACTAAATCAGTTCAGCTCCACCAAGCATAACGTTAAACACTGCTTACTTAATTAGCGCTGTGCCACTGTACAAAGGACACCACCGTTTTCAATGGGGTCTGCATCGCAGCATCTATATATACACAGGACGTGTTTTTGAGTTTATGTTCTGATAATCTTAAAGACATTTTAATCCGACAGCATGTAATTAAACACTTAAAACCTGTTACCTAGACAAATATAAGTAATAAAGTTAGTAGTGAACTGTTTTAATTGTGAAGAATGTCCTGTTGGAAAAGCATCCCAGGTAGCTCCTTAAGAAGCTGCTTAAGAGAATGGCAAGAGTGTGAATCAAAAAAAGACCTTTTGTTGGCTCACTGTATAATTCCATACAGTACTGTTGATATGCCAGAGATGCTTGCAGTCAAAACAGTTATTAAGAATTGTTCTTCATCTTTCAAGAGATATTTGTGAGATTAGATCCACTTGCATAAGGAAGGGGGATAGAAATTTCCAAAATTAGAGATCAAAAAATAAATACAAGCTATGGAGAAAATGGCACTCCTAACAACCCTGGTAGACCACCGATACTGTCCCCATCAAATAAACAGCGCTTAAAGCTTTCGTCTTTAAGAGAGAGAAAATCCAGCTCAACTCTTACTTCAGATCTGTGAAAATCCACAGGTGATTCTGTCCATCCTTCCATCCTTTGAGACAAGACTCACAACTCAAAGCTGTGAGTCAGAAATAGGGGTGGGTGACATGGCAAAAATATATTGTCTCCAAACTTAAAGACGTGTTAATGATACAAAATATGGATCACAGTATGTTGATGTATTGCCACCAAAAACTGTAATGTACAATGATTTTTATACCACCTTTCACTTCCAAATAAGCAAGACTCTACTCTCTTTTCAATGAAACACACAGTTGTTCAGTGTTCTTTAGGTAGACTATATTCACAGTGTACTCAGTAACCCAGATTGTGTATCATGAGAATAAATTTTATCATGATAAGAGTAATGATGCCCACGACTAGTCCAAAAGCATGAGTCATGGTTAGGAAGCCCTTACTGAGAAAAAAATAGACAACGAAACTGCTGGTGGTCTCTGAATAATTGACTGATCAGTCAATTATTGAGTCCAGACTCAATAATAACCAGTCAATTATTGAGTCCTCAGCATCACTGAGTGTGTTTGGGATTACTTGATTTTTGTGAGAAGCAGAAAATGCAAAACCATCTTCTAAGACAGAACATTGAATATGTGGAAAAATACCTGCTGACTTCTTTGAAAAACTGAAAGCAGGTATGGACACACTGTGTAGAGCGGAAACACTAAATACTGTTTTCCTGTTAAATTTATGTTTTCCGTTTTTTTTCCTGACGCTGAATAACTCTTGCTTAGCGGCTGTTTTAACTGGAAATTAAATAGATGAAGGCTGGTCTTTGCCTTTTGCACAATTCTGTATGTGTTATTACGTAGTTTTGATGCCTTCACTCTTTCTCTAATATATGTAAAATAGCAAAAATCAGGAAAACCTTCTATCAGTAGGTGTATCCAAACCTTTGACTGGTCCTGTAGATGACTGGAGGTGTATGCAGTGTATCCTTGGGAGAATGTCTCGAAGACTTTCGAAGACTAACTCTCTTATCATGAATCGGAGAGCAGAGAAAATGCCATTTTTACACACGCTGACATTTCTATCAGGGTTCAGATAATGAAGCTAATGTTGAAAAATGGCAAAATGTCCTTTTAACAGTGAGCACAGATGCCCTTCCATTGACAGCTAATGGTAGCACTCAAGTTCTAACAAATGACGCCCATCACTGCAGTCCTGGATGCCACCACATTTGTTTGCAGACGCTGCTGACATTTTCATTTCTGACAAACATAACCTCATCTTTTTTGTGTTTCCTTATAGCAGCATAATTCTTATGAGCACGGAGCAGTGTATGACAGAATGAAAAAGGAGACAAAGCACCAGAGAAAGAATAGTCCAGTGTACGTCAACCTGCAGACTGTACGAGCGTATAAGAAAAGACAACGATGACGCCTCTGACGCCTGAGCTCTGTTGAAATGTTTCCATTGACTTTCTAGCTGCTGGCAATGTTTGACCCGGGTGGCATAGAAAGTGCAAGCCTGGGTGCTGTTACTGACTAAGTCTAGCACATACTAATGTGTGAAAGTGGAGAAGAGTGAAAATATGCAGTGCTCTGGGCTCTAATGACATCAACAGCATCATTAGCATTATCACTACTGCTGGATTAACTCTTGTCCAGCCCATTTTTTGCTTTTGTAACATCAGAATCAGATATTTATGTATTATACTGAGTAGAAATAGACATTTTCTTTCCTGTTTTTCCATGACATCCATGTACCGCTCACAATCATGTTTTTTCATAGTAACTGTTGCAAGTAAGACAGTCTAGTTTTACAGAAACGATGGTCCGTATTACAGAAACATACTAACTCTGAGATCATATCTTCAGTTAGGACTGATTTTCTCTCATTAGGTTGAATGAATAACTCACTCTAAATGTAGGTATTGTGATATAAACTGAGTCTGTTCTACAGTTTCTCATTAGGTTGAATGAATAACTCACTCTAAATGTAGGTATTGTGATATAAACTGAGTCTGTTCTACAGTTTCTCATTAGGTTGAATGAATAACTCACTCTAAATGTAGGTATTGTGATATAAACTGAGTTCTACAGCTTGTCTAACCTCACAACAGTAGCTATGAAAACACATTTGTGGGCGGAGTATTTAGGTCATTTGCATAAACTAGAAGAAGCAAAGGCTGCACAATTTTAGGTTCTGCTTTAGCTTGATCAACACTAGATTCTGGAGTGGACTGATGAGTTCAGAATCACTGCAGTTTGTTTTGCTGCTGTGCTTGCTTTCTGAAAACAGAAGTGGAGAAACATGGACTGAAGGCGCGATGGCCACAGTGACGAGAGGACACATCCGTGACAGTATCACCGGCTTTCAGGGTCTTTGGTGTGAGATAAATAGTGGTAACGTTTTTTAGAGTGTAAATCTCAAGGAAAGTGTAAGTGACTTTAAATTATAACTGTAACGTACGATAGAGAACGCTATGGTACAAGATGAACAAGCTTTGACTCATTTCAAAATAAAAGTCATTTTGTTACCTCAAAGCAGTGCTGCATTAATTACAGTCAAATGAACTCTTATTGCCATCATTTAAACGGCCAACATCATGGAAAACTCCTGATTTTTTAAATAAAAGAGATATATGTAAACACAGACAAAGTTTCAAAATGTACCATTCACTCCCTCGGTCCATACAGTTAGCTGCGAAAAACAGCTCATTTTGAAAGAAATGTTTTTGTGATATCACAAAAACCAACACACTCCACAAAATCCACTTTGTACAGCAGTTCAGGCCCACCCATTCATCCTGAAGCTCTATGTGTTTCAGACAAGACTGCTTTTTGAATAATACACAATACACACACGCACACCCACACACGCACACACATTTTCTAAGCTGCTTCTCCCTCGGTGTCCCGTGGAGGTGGGGGGGTTATGGGGTGCTGAGGCCTATCCCAGCGGTCATTGGGCGGAAGGCAGGATAAACCCTGGACAGGTCGCCAGTCCATCGCAGGGCAGATACACAATACAGCACAGCTCATTTACATATACAGTTGTGTGCGGAAGCACTCTAAGTCAAATGAGATTTTGTTGATTTTCTAAGTGAATATAAGTTCATTTATCCTCTACAGACAACATACTTTGCACATTTTAATGCACAATTACAGTTTATTTGAAAAAAATAAAACAAAGCATGGCCTGTGAAAAGGTTATGGAACAAAAAAAAATTATAAAAAATTTATTAGCAAAAAAAAACAAAAACAGATTGTGCACTCAAATGCAATACATTCTCTGTAGAGGATGCATTAACTTCTAACTTAGTTTAGAAAATCAACAAAACATGGAATTTGACCAGGGAGTGTTCAAACTTTGAATGCACAGTAACAAATGCAGCCTGTTTAACTCTAAAGGATAAAAAGAGGTTAGAAAATGGTCACGGGAAAATAAATGATGACTGTTTTTGATTCATAACACAAATGTCTTAGGTGGATGATTAGTTGGGGACCGTTTAGTGACCGTTTAGCCTTTCAGACTTGTGAGAACTGCGAGATGATTCATACAAATGATTCATTACTTGATGCTTGATTAGAAGGCAAATATTAAGACAGACATGTGAAGATGTGCTAAATCAATGCTGACAGCTTATTGTATATAATATACATTGTTTTTATTTCTCTGTAAAAGTTGACATATGTACACAGGACAGGATTCCACTCTAATGTGTACAAGAAGAACAAGATGAGGAGAAGAAACAAAACAAATAAACAAAAGCAGGATTTCATAAAGCAGGGTTTCTCGGGTAGACTGACAGGCCTAAGATCAAGCTTGTCCAATATGAGAACAGCTAAGGAACATTCCTTTTGAACAATCCTCAACTTTTGGATTAAGTCATCTAGCTTACTGACAAATCCTGCTTGGTGAAATACCCCCTACAGTCATGGCACATCTATAGAAATCAAACCAGTGTAAACAAACAAAAATGTCATCATATAACAACTAATATCTGAACAAGAAAGACAGGTTTGTAAGCAGTTTATGGCCTGTTGACGCAGTATAAACGTAAACAGTTACCTCATATGACATTGTCAAGCTGCTGTTCACACATCTCTGATTGTCTTCTGCGTGTTTGGGTTACTGGATATTTGATAAGATTGAGCCTCGTTCACTAGAATCTTCCCGGTTTTTCTAAAATTTGTTCTCGAGTAAGGTCCTAAGAAGAAGTCTACGTCAGATTTGTGACATGTTCTTAAACCGCAGAACTGTTCACACCTTTGTGCTCTTCAGTGAGCATAGTTTCTTTCTTACTAAGAAAAAATGCCAATTAAGGAAACATTGGTGAATGTCACCTTAGTACAAACTGTGTAAGTGGGTTTTAAGAAGAAACTGAACCTAATAATGAATGAGGTGCAATGCTGACCAAGATACTCTAAAGAACAGCATAGTGTATCTCAGTGCAGTGTATCTTCTACAGCATAGTAGAAGATATACTGCACAGCAAAAGAGTGGACTCTTAATAAACGTGATCAAAAAAATGCACGCAATGCCTTAGAAGAACCACTCTCGGCTTCCTAAAGTTCCTTTCAACGGAGAACCATTTTTAGATGAAATGTGTGTGAAGAATTTTTTAAAGGATTAAATTACTTCTGCATAATGTAAAGGATCAATGTGCGCTCTTTAAATCTTTAAAAGGTTCTTCGCACTCACAAATCTCTTCAGACAAATTTTTCAAACATGGTCCTTTATGAAAGCTTCCTAGAACCTTTACATTATGCAGATGTTCTAAAACTTTCAAAAAGTTTCCAAAATGTTTTTAAAGAACCGTCCATTGAAATGATGGAACCAAAAGTGGTTCTCCTGTAGCACTGGTCTTTTTTAAGAGCATAGGTTCACCTCGCTTTGCTCACATTAGATTTTCTTACTGTTATTTTTCCCTTGTGTAAGTCAAACACCTTCAGTTAATGTTTATAGTTTTTCTTTTCCAGAATATGAAAAGCACGCATTTAAACCAGCCAAAGGTGGTTTAAACACCTGAAATGTTTGAGTGCTGATGAGCACTGACTTCACAACAAGGGGATAAAGTGAACATGGGCTTCTGCTTTATTCCTAAGGTAGGACTGTCGCTAATATTGGCACATGTGATATTGTTTTCCTCTAAATAAACCTAAATGGACCTTAATATGGGAAACACAAAAAGAGCCTGAAAAGCAAGGTGTCTCCAAACTTTCTAAGTACTGTAATCTCTTCTACAAGACAGTAAATATTACACTGTACTGTTTGTGTTACTGATGGGCGATGAGGGACCGTTTCTTTTTTCTGGCTATTATTCCAGAATCTGCATCAGAAGGCACTTTATAGCTGGCATGAGAGAAATTCTGCATCATCAGCTACAATCTGCGTCCTGACATGACCCATATATCTAAATGATTGAAGAAGATGCTACTTAGATTCATCACGGTCAAAAAAACGTTGCAAGCCAAAGTACATTATTGTGTACAGACATTAGGTCTACACAATATATATATCAACATCACTTTTGAGTTCTTACTGCGATATCAGCTTTCATCATACTGATTCCACAATATTTAATATGTAAATGAGTCCCTAACCAATCACTGAATGTTTCACAACGTGCTCTGAACAGATCCTAGATGTCTGTGAGGGGGGGTCTGGATGAATCACCATCTGTATATGATTCAGCAAAAGTAAATTAGGGTAAAAATGATGCAGGTCAGTCTTTCAACAACGTTCACTGTTTGTATTGGAAGATCTATTACAGTCACAGTATGCAGCAGTTTAATTGCAATATGGGTATTTTGTCTGAGATGTTTTGCTCTAATCAGAATATTGAACACCTGCCTTAATTAAACCCAACCCAAACATTTTCAAATGCTGCAATTTTTGGTAAACACTTTCTTTTACAGTCCCCTTAGTTCCAGGAGGGTGTGAGGTACAAACTCCAACGTACAAGATCATTATTTTGGGTAACAGGACGGTAGGTTGAGAGAAATTGCACTGAAATGACAGGTTCTAGCTGTTAAAGTGATATAATAGAATAACAAGGTTGTAAATACAAACATACACTAAATATCAATTTTAATGTTACATGTTTAAGCAAGAAAGTAAATGGTAAACATCTCCAAGTACTCTGTAAATTGATAGCACAAAATACAAAGATTTCTGAAGTAAACAGCTCAGAATCAATTTTGTTTATAAATAATAAACATATACAGTACATAATGTATATTAGAGTCTTTGTACTTTATTTGTGTACAGTATTTAGTCATATAAAGTATAGCTACTTTTTATATGAAGTAATTACACAGTACTGTGGAGTTTCTTATACCTTATACTTACTCAGATGATATCCAGAACCTGTCAGGCATTTCAGTGTAATTTAGTTCGACTGTTTTGAAACCTACTGTCATGTAACCTAAAATTATTTTCTGGTACTCTGGTGTTTGTACCTCCCATTCACCTGGTTAATATCTGGAGTTAGGAGACGGTAAAAGAAAGCGCTACCCAATTTTTAATATTGCGAAAACTTAAAATATCTCGATGTGACTTTTTCTCCAATATTGTTCAGCTCTAATAATAGCCAACACTGTAAACAATGCAGAATTACACACAGCACTGCTTCAGATCTCTGGATATTTCAGCTTTGTCATATTAGGTGGCACAGTCATAATTATAGATGTACAATGCTAACAGAATCACATCAATACCAGCAAATAACTACATCAGACAGATATTTAGATTTGACCGGATATTTCAAACTGATATATGATAATGTACTTATTGAAGAGCAAAATGTTAAGACGATTTTGCCTAAAACATCTGCATTTCATCCCTTTTACTGTAATGTAAGTCTACATAAATAAATGTTATTTTCTTTAATGTTAATAAATCTAATGTTAGTTCAATTTCTATTTTTTTAACAAATGTTTGTACCAGCATTGGCATTTCTAATATCTGAGTTATCCTTAGACATAATAATTAGTACTACTGAGTCTGATTGAAACATCTGTCCAATTTCCAGCCACATTTCAGTTTGAAGTGAAACAATGCATAATGAAATGATCACAATGGAAAGTCATTCATGGTGGTCGGACGTTCTAGAAAAACGTTCTATAGCTTGAATTCCAAATGATTCTTACAAACTGGTTAGCCTTAAAGGGGAATCAAACTGATTTTTCTAAAGTTGATGTAAACAAAGTCAGAGAAGTTTGGTGTGAAATGCTCTGTTCTAGAGAAACGTACAGAATCAGAATTGTTCACAGTGTTGGTGATGGGAATCAGACGTCCACCTCTAAAAGCTCCCACACAGAAAATTATTATTATGAATATGAATTCACTGCCTGATGTCTGAGACATTGTTTTACGGTAGTTTTGAGAAAATTTGGCTTACTCCCCAAAGAAGGTTGAGTGCTGGTTTTGGATGGTAAATGAAGTGGCTACATCTGTGTTGTAGACATTGCGACCCCTGGTTCCCATCATCACCACTGTAAAGAAATCTGAGTCTCTACAATGAACTATTGTAAATAAATGACTTTGTTTACATCTCAACCACTGAATTTAGAAGGAAAAAGGTGGATTCAGTTTACAGTCGCATTTATGAGGTGCAAAAAACGGCAGCGTAGTCACTCATATACAAACTCTGAGGTGAGAAATGCAGAAAATAGTGTGAACTACAGCAGGTTTGGTTTTTACAGCGTCGCTGCTTGGTTGCCGATTGCTGAACCGGGCTCTGAAACTGTTTCTAGGAATCAATGAAAGTGAAAAGCCACCAATGAGCCTAAGCGAGTTGGTGGCTACAAGTTTCCTGTCACTGTTAGCCAGAGTAGCATGTTTTTTCAGACTATTCCTCTGAAACATAAGGAAAGTAAAGGAATCAAAGGAAACATTTTCCATATTACTTCACACACCACGGAGCTGTGACAGCACGACAGAACACACACAAACACAAAGAACAAAAAACCAAAAGGTGCAATGCCTGATTTAAAAGTGCCGGGTGCAAAACCACACAAACCGTTCCTTTAGCGAGACGCTAACTGTGCACATCTAGGAGGAAAAACACACAGAGATACAATCAACCTGATGCGCAGGAAACTTTCCAGTGCTGAACTGATTTCCACTACAGCAGAAATATGAAAAAAGAAGAAATGAAAAAGTGCAAAATTTAGGCATTTGTAGTTTTACAGCATGTACAAAAAAGAGGCTCCTATATTTCTCCGAGTTCTGAATACATACAGCTCTACAGGGAGTAATTCATTGTACATCGGCCCTATACTGTACATGTGTCTATCAGTTGTCTAAAGCTGTGAAATGTCTTTGTTTGTATTTTTTCCTTCTTTTCTCCCAGTAAGCGCACGTCAATGCAGCATTGTGGAGCTGTAATGCTTTCCGTGTCCACTAGAGGGCGAGGCTGCTCTCTCGCTGCTCTCCTCTTCACTCTGCTCGTTCAGAAAGCTTTGGAAAGTCTGTGCTCGAGGAATGAGTGTCATTTTGGAGCTGGTGCCTGGAGGAGAGAAAGTGAAGTCATTAGAACGGCCATTATAGCACAGATGAGAACAAAAAGTGCTAAATACCTCAGGACCAAGTCGTTTTGCCCCCAAAATCTGGCAACCAGCTACAAAAACTGCTACACCCTTTACACTTCATACTGAGACACTTATTTTGAGACAGTTGAGACATCACACACTGTCATGTTTTTCAGTGTTGTCTAATAGACATGACGATGTATGTGTACATGGACTACAGTACATCAGCTAAAACAGTGTCACGCAATATGTTTGACTTTTCCCTGAACTAATTAGTCTTGTTACAGCACAGCCTGGTGTTCAGAGGCAACTGCCTGTGTGTTCTTGAAATAAAGAGAGATGTGTGGGGGTGAGTTAGGGACATTTTCTCTCTTAGTGGTTTATCTGCATTTTCCACAGCACAGATTTTACCAAATGAATGCACTGCTGCGAACAAGCACAAATAACTGCAGAACTTCCTTTCATAGCAGTTACTGAATAAATATTAGCACTAACTATAATTCATAATACGTAACCTACTAATTTACAGTTTTTACTAACTCATAGTAAATTGTGAAGTTCAGAGTAGTTACTAAATAATTCACAATGAACACTGAATAGTAATATAATATTTATACTAATTACTGTAATTTGTTATTTATTTCATTTATTAGTTATAATTTATAGCAGTTGCTCAATAATTCATAGTATTTATTATAAATGATATAATAAAATTCACTTTTTTAGTGAATAATTCATAGAAGTTTACTGAATAATTTACAGTGGATACTGAATTTCATAGCATTAACTATAATTTATAATGTGTAGTTTTACTAAATAATTCATAGTAGGTAATTAATTTGTAGCAATAATAGTCTTAATTAAAACCCATAATATATTCTAATTTTGTTTTAACTGAATAATTAATAATAGTTACTGAATATTTTTTTAAATAGTCAAATAATGTTAATGTTGCCCATTGCTGGCTACTAACTTCCATTCTTTGTTGGCAACATTAGCACATATGGTTGAGCTGTTTCTTCTGGATTAACATTATTTTAAAAAAATAAATAAATAATAATAATGATAAAAATAATACATTATGACTGGTCACACGGTTAAAGTGCTCAACCTGCTCTGTGTGGCTAGAGCGTCACTCAGCCTCAGCAAAACCACAGTGGAGGTTTTTGGAAACACTGAACCAAGTTCAGGTCTCTTAGAGCAACACTGACCCACACAGAGGCTTTAACACTTCAGCCAACTCGCACACAGTCAGGGCTGTGTGGATATGTGTCCCTACATTTTCTGGACAGGAAAAAAAAAAAAAAGCTCAATTCAGTTATTTAAAACTGTAAGAGTAACATTTTTTTGGTTCTTAAAGTCAAGAGTACAGTCGGGTGTACGACTAGTCTATAATTACATATAGATACTTGCATATATATAAAATTCTAGTATGGGGAATTATTAAATAGTTACTTACAGTCATATGTAAAAGTCTGGTTACTTTGGAGGATTAAAGTGAGGTTGATAAATGGTCAAGTAGAAATAAATTATGACTGTTTGTGGTCCCAAAAACAGCACACGTACAAAAACATACACAGTGGAACAAAGTGAAGCTCAGTGAATTACAGTATAAGAAAACACAGGCCCTTTCACAGCCCACTGAAACAAACGGAGATATTGATTCCATTACCACATCTGTGTATGTAGGTTGAAGAGAAGATATTTGATTTGATTGAATTTGCTGAAATGTTATTGTAGTGTTCAGTCTGGTTTGTGAAAAAAAATCCATAATTAATTTTGCAGTTTGTATTCAAATATTATAGCATAACAACGATAAAGTAGCAATCACTCTATATGTCTATGGGTTAACTGTAATTATTAAATAAAAGTATATGCATGTATATAAACACACACACACACACACATATATATATATATATATATATATATAATATTACACTCATCTAGGCTTTGGTCAGGCGAGTCTATGTAGGTCGACTGCATGCATTTTCAATCACACACACACCAGTTTAGATCATTAGCAGATGATAAATTCTCATTAATAGTTAGATGAATAAAAATTTTATCCATTTCTGAAGGATAAGCTGAAACCAGTCATTTCGTTACATACAGAAGTAGCTCCCGATGCAAAATCCAGCTCATACATGCTCATTTTAATGGACAGATTAAGGTCATGTTCATAAAGAAACTGAAATAAATGACATTTAAGCAACACACACATTTTAATTAATACAATATTAATGCTTAATAAGATTCAAGGCAGTTCAGAAAGACATGGTGAAAAACTTCCTACATATGAGAATGTTTAAAAAAAAAATCAGGAACAGGGAAACTGTTTCTCAGTCATGTGCAAAAGTTTTGGCACCCCCATAAAACACAATGTGGCCTGTTCTAGAGTTCTGTTCTAAAGTTACATTTTATATAAAGATAAAATCTAACTTTTTTGTTTTCATTTTTACACATAAAAATCATTAAGTACATTTATCTGCAACTAAATTGTTTTTCTATGCTTGAAAACGGCGTCCAAACGTTTAAACTTTTCAGTTACTTCTTATATACAGTAAAAAAAAAACTCTGCAAAGACAAAGCACGACCGTAAAAAGAGAAAGACAATCGTTTTCTAATTCATCATTAGTTTGATGTGAGAGTAAGACGTTCTAGCTCTGCTGTCGGGCCATGAAAGAACAGTTTAACAGACATTATTAAACAGCTGCTGAACAACAGAGCTGATCTGAGAGACAACAAATAAAATCATTAACTAAAGCCGTAAACAAGCTCATCTGTCACTCAGACCCACTCGGTCCCTCCTGAAAAATGACTGATCTCTCTGAGCCTCATCATTACAGCACAAGGTCACACCATCTTATCTTACGCAGCAGCTGCCACGTACGAGAAAGAGAGAGAGAAGAGAAAGAAAAGTGGAGTAAGGTACAGAAATGAACTGAAATAGGACCGAGCAATAGTCCTGCAACACTTCACACAAGCCTAATTATTATATTATACATATATAATAAAGCAGACATACCCTAAAATTCTGCACAGGCAAGGGTGAGCTATGACTCTTAAGACTTCAGTTCAGGCTATAAATGACAAAACTCAGTTAAAAAGACAGAAAAACAACTTTATGATAATGCTAATGTCTCTTCCCTATGGGGTACCAGTAGTACGCTACCACTAAGCTAACAGTGATGAACATTTTTTGAAAGACACTGACATGAAAATGTATTCTGGATTCCATTGGCTGTACACATAAAGGCAGTAATATGACATAGTTCCAAAAGAGAACAGGAAAATAACAATAAATCACACAGTGAAGACATTTGATAAAGAAGGAATACCTGGAGCGTACTGATGGAAAGAAAGCTTCAGCTACCCGGCTTGCTATTTTTTTATCATCCATCACTCAGTGTACCAAAAAAACATCGGGCCTCATTCACCAACACCTTCAGAGGTTTTTTTCTTAAATTTGTTCTTTAGAAAAAGTCAGAATCATTTTGTGTTCTTAAATGGCAGAACTGTTCGCTACTTCGTGCTCTTGAGAGTGCACACTCTTTTCTTACCCAAGACCAAATCCTGAATTAGAAGCTATGCGAATGCCAGAATCTTTGTGAAAACTGTAAGTGGTTTTAAGGAGAAATTTCTTCCTGTCATGATTGGCCCCTCCCAGTCCTCCATGTGCTTTTGTTTTGTTTCGGTCTTGTCCATGTGCTTTCTTTGTTTTGATTCTTCCCTGTCCTGCCCTCTTGTTTCTAGACTCCACCCTTGATTGTTCTTACCTGTGTTTACCACCTGTGTCTTGTTAACCCTGCTGTATTTAAGCCCTGTGTTTTTCCCTAGTTGTTGGCTGGTCTTTGTAGAATATTTTTGTGTGTTTTTGTGCTTAGTCTGTGTTCCTCGTTGTCATGTCTGCCCATCATTCTATCCGTGTTGGCTCTCTGACCCTGGGCTGTCTTGACCCTGAGAATGGATTTGCCCTTAATAAATCTAGCTTCTCTCAGCATGTGCATCCACCTCATCATCGCTCCTCACTCACATCGCTACACTTCCTAAGAACAGCTGGTGAATGAGGCCCAATGTCTCTTTAATGCAAGTCAGCTCCCAACAGTCACCTAAAACGGCCAGCTCTTTGCAATAAAGATGCAGACAGGTACAAACTAAGGACTCACTCCAACTAACAAATATTTGATTGTTCCTTAAGTGTTTATTTTACTTATAAGCCTGGACCACTTGGAAAATAATGACTGAGCACCCATTCTTGAACAAAACATCAAAGTGTTCTTGTTTTTCGAAGTTCGAGACAAAGGCCCCTAAAGAAACAAGGCTATTCAACAAGAGAACTTGTGGCTTTGTAGAAAAAGCACTGAGTAGAAATAGAATTAACACAAAAGTGTGCTAGTTTTTAAAATATAAGGGCCTCTACTCCTGCCTAACCCCTCCTGTCATCTCTCATTACGGATGTAGCAAAATTCATATTTATTAAAAAGCTTGCAATTGAGAGGATCCGGCGAGATTTGGGGGCAAAATATATGTTGGACAAAATGTATCCAGTCTAACATTTTTGCTCACCACAGGAGCAATTTTCAAAAATGGCATCTACTTTTCCTATAAAGGAAAAAAAGCATAGACCCTGCATAGAGTTCCTCATATGGACGTCACCTACTACAAAAACACTAAATAGGCCTGTATTTTATGATAAATGGGAAAAAAAAACATGGGCAGGTTTTGAAACAACAAGCTTCTGACCCTGATATACAGCTCGTACCTTTGAGCTGCTCAGCCTCATGACCAACCTTTAGTGTTTGGACATTTGATTTTCTAGCTCTCCAATGGAGACACAAAAAATATAAACCCTTTACGTAATTAATAAACACTTGATGTCAAAGAATCTCACAGGTGGCCTGGGGTTTCACTTTCTTTTTTAAGTGGACCAAACTCAGGACTATCACCATGAACATGAAAGGGACACAGTAGCAAAAGACCAATTGAAATGAATGTGTTTAAATGCACTTTAAAGGAAACTATTTTATCTTTTAGGTTCTCACTGCTGAGATTTCAACAATGTCGTTACCCACTGAGTGTATGGCTATGTATTTAGTAAGCCTTGAGGTTCTTCAGTCAAAAAGAAATTACCTTCATGTGAGCCACACAGAGCACAACAACAAAACAGATACTGTACTATACTGATGTAAATGTAAACTGTTTTCACAATGTATAAAACTAATGTAAAATGTTTGTTGTTTCATTAAGCAAAGGGACAAGCTCTAAGGTTTCGACCAGTGTTCTCACCGATTTGCTCAGTCAAGTAGTTTACAGTAAGAGGTACTGATTAGGGACGTATCACTGACAGTACTAGTATGGGGTATGGGCTGGATTCAGAGCTGATTCACTCACACTCGCAAATAATGCACTGATCCTAACATCCAATATCCTCGTAAGCTTAGTATGCACTGCTGTGCTAATGAACAAACAACTCAGTGAACAAGAGTCTGTTCACACAGCGTAGTGCTGTTGGTGCTATAGTAGTTGGACAACAAAGTTGCTGGTCACTTTTAGCCAGAGGTGGACGAAGTACACAAATCATGTGCTTGAGTTAAAGTAGAGTTACCCAAGGTGAAATATGACTCCAGTAAAAGCAGAGGTCCTTACTCTAGACCTCAACTTGAGTAAAAGTACAAAAGTACTTGCCTTCAAATTTACTTAAGTCAAAGTTAAATCTAAAGTAAAAGTACTAAAAGATTAATTATGGCTTTAATGTCCTGTTATCATTTTTGTAACAAGACTCGCTTCATGAACTCATTTTAGGTGAAAATCCTCCAGTGTCTCTCTTGATAAACTAGTCTTTTAATAGAACGTCACTAATTAGTGACGCTGACGTCTATTAAAATGATCATAAGCACAAAACACTGAAGGTAAACAGTTTCCATCAGGGAGAACCGAGTGGCTCTGAAATCACTTTTACAAACAAGCAACGTTTTAGTTTCAGATTACTTTGTAAATTGGTTACAAGTTGAGTAAAAACTGGCTTTAAACTCAGGATCACAAATAACCCAGGCCCTCCTCGCTGTGAGGCGACAGCGCTACCCACCACGCCACCGTGCCGCCTGTTCATAAACATAAACATAAACTAACCAAAACTAATTTACTATAAAATGAAAGTGATTGTATGAATTCAGAAAAAAATATGCCAGTCATGACTGCATGTGTGGACATATTTCTATATTGTGGTCTATTTACACAAAGTTAGGTTAGTTCATTGTTTAGGTGACGTATGTGCTCCCAAAATTTTTAAACTGCTGGACTGACGTTGAACTGTGTGCTTGCACTGGGTCGGTATGACCAACAGGTCAAAACAAGCTCAGAACAAAGTGACCGCTGTGCCCTGATTGGTGTTCTTGCTTTGCACTTCTTTTGTCTTTGACATGTTACGTTTTTATACACACAGAAACCAAAAGGCACGACAGATTTCTCAAAATGTAGTGGAGGAAAAAGTAAGATATTTGACTTTGAAATGTAGTGGAGTGAAAGTAAAAAGGTGCCCAAAATGGAAATACTTAAGTACAGATACACAAAAAAACTAAATTACATTTACTTAGTTACTGTCCACCACTGCTTTTAGCATCCTGCCTAGGCATATTCACACAGTGAAAAACACAGTCACAACAATTTCTGCCATAACTGGTAACTGCAAATAGCAAGATGTAAATGTTAATCTGTTGATTTTTTTATTGTTTTTGTAAAATAGGCTGTAGAGAGGTCATATCATTATACTCAAGTACATCACAACCTGGTTTTAGTTTCAGGGCACAGTGGGACACAAGTAAGCAAAGCTAAAAAATCAGTACTCAGGTTTGCAGTGTGTTGTTTGGAATAAAACAGCTTAAATACAACATATTGTGTGAGTCACCAAAGAACAAGGTTACTAAAATCTTACAGTGTATGTCAGGCTCTAGTGGACAGTTTTTCATGAAGTTAGCATTTCTTCTGAACCTTTTTGCCTGTAGTGCAGCTCTAAACAGAGTGCTGCTGTAATGTATCTGATAATTGAGAGGATGATTAAAGTGAGGCCCTGAAACATGTCTGTGTACAGACTGGCAGATTAGTGCAGTCTAATGAAGACGGCTCATAGTTTACACAAACACAAACCACAGAAACAGAATCTCTCACTGTAACCCTTACAGCTATAGCGGTAGTGTGTTTGGGGAAACCGGAGAACCCCGAGCAAACCCACACAGACACAAAGAGAACATGCAAACTCCACACAGAGAGGACCCCGGTCACCCGGCCGGGGAATTGAACCCAGGCCCTGCTTGCTGTGAGGCGACAGCGCTACATAGTATGCCACTGTGCTGCCCACTTTATAAATCATTTTAATGGAAATGAAAATGAGAAGCAGTGATTTAAAGATCCATTTTTTTTCTTTACTCTCCTGTGCCAGTCCACATGCATTCAAACAGCAAAATCAGTTAAATATCAGAACTATTTCACAGTTTTAAGTTTTACAGATTTAAGATTCCTTATTTTAATATTTTCCTTTTGTTTCATCACTACATAAACACACATTTTCATAATTAAATAATAAAAACAGTGATACTTGGTCGTCCGTGTATCAATACTATATTTAACCCCAACATATTGCGAAATACCAATATTATATTATTTTTTCTCCAGCTCATAATATTTATGTAAGTGCATGAAACGGCATTGTTTGTTACATAACGAATTACATTTATATTCTGACAGGTTCTGGTTTGCAACACCAAAAATTGACAAAAATGTGGCAAAAATGTAAAGGATGGCTTTTTTCTAGTTAAAGTAGAATATCAGGTTTACTGCAATGCTGCTTTTGTCTCACCATGTAACACAGGTGAGGAAGAGGCAGGATGCAAGTGCATGACGGGCACTTTATTTAAAGGTTTTTTTCCAAAAACCATGGTCTTCAGTACAAGCAGGGGTCAAAACATATGAAGGCAGAATATTCCACGACATGATGAACAGACAAAATAGGCAAAAACAAGAAGGAATCCAAAAACAGAAAGTTGTGAAAAACCTGATTAGGAAAACAAAAAAATTACTAAAAAATAAAATAGTAAAATCTAGGACTGGCTCAGAAAACAACGATGACAGGCAGGTCCAGAGGAGCTAGAGGCGGGGAAGACCAATCCTGGTTGGACTAGTCCAACTGAAGATTCCCAAGACACACTGTTACCTTGAGAAAGTACAGTTGTATCCAAAGATTTGTTGATTTTAATTGTGCATTAAAATGTGCAGAAGTGTGTTCTCTGTAGAGGATGTATTAACTTACTCTCACTTAGAAAATCAACAACACGTGATTAGACCTGGGGCATGCAAACTTTTGCACACGACTGTGTAATATAGTGCGGCTGCCCCATTTTCTCACTGTTTAAAGTGATGAAGTGTGTAGAAAGTGCACAGATCATATATCAGCAGAAACGCGGCACTTTCATTATCTTCTACATCTGTGCCGTCCATCTTCGACAAAGCATGAGTCAGCAAAATCCTCTCCACTGATTACTAATTCATTTACTGGTGGCTCATCCAGGATCCATTTTCGGTTCAGACAGTCATCAGTAATCTGTGGAACGTTCTACCACACGTATTGTTTAGGCATTATTAGTGTCTGTTCATAAACGAATGAAGTTAAGATGAAACAGAGTCTAATCACTGTAGCCTGTCGTCAGTATTAATGAGCAGCTCTGACACAATGAAAAGTGGGCTTCATTAACGTACACCGCTGTAGACGAGCTGATGGAACTGCTTTAGTCCTCAGTTTCTTCACTCTTTGTACAGTTCATAGGACACTACACTGTTCAGTATGGCTGTGATGGCACCATCACTGCATTACACAGCCACATATTTTCCACTTACTCATAAAACAAGTGTGCCAACCTACCCCTCACTACTTTTCCCTCGTAGCATCCAAGTACTTGCTGTATTAACAATTTTTGTCATTTTATATACTATAAATCCACATTGTATAATAAATGAGTATTTTTGGATATTTTATTCACCATTCCTGGAATTCAGTGAACAAGAATTTATTAAATGTTAAGTAATATATTATAATTATCGTTTTTGTCAAACTATCTGTCTTGAAATTTGATCTCCACTTTTGAAATATGATGAATTTTGTATGTTAATTTCAGTAGAACTTTATTCTTTATGTTCTATCACGTGCTACAGCATTTTCAGTCGTCATTTACAGCTCTGTTCATTTTGGACAAGTCAACATTTTTTTATAGCTAGTAATTTACTACTTATTTGAATATTTTTGTATTTATCTGCAACCAAATTGGTTTTATTCCACTGAAAACTGTGATTGCACTGTAAAGGACACTGCAGAATGGACACATTAAGCCACAAAACATAGCAGATACAGTGCTATACTACAAAGAATATGTTCCAGTGAGCGCTCCAATACATGTCAATTTGAAGTTCATTTTTATACTCCTAAAAATGTAAATATGTAAATACAATGTACCTCTCGCCTCAATATATAGAGTTCTTAACATATTCATATTAACATATCATCATGACAGTTTTTATAGATCTATTTCTTAATAGTTACTCTGATTGGCCTCTAACTGCAGTGAGTGACAGTAAATGTAACATTTACATACATGTGAATGTAACACTAACACTAGTCAGTAACAGTGACTGCTCTGATTGCTCTGTTTCTCATATTTTACTCTGATAGGCCTATAACAGTAACAATCGGCCATTATTGATTCATCTAAATGCTTCTGTCTTTGTTCTGCTTTGTTTATATTTAGTATGGTACATTACATGTAAGATCTTATCATTTATTCATATCCCTCTTTTTGTGTTATTGCTTTGCTATCTAGGGTCAAACATAGCAGGATGGGTTCCCCTTTTGAGTCTTGGTTCTTCTCAGTGTTTCATCCTCTTACTCTCAGGGAGTCTTTCTTGCCTCTGTCACCCTGGGCAACACTCATTTTCTGTGTTCCTGTATACCTGGGTTTTCTGTAAGGCTGTGTAACTGACCTCATTGTAAAAAGAAGAACTATATCACATACATCATTTTGAATCGTGTTTGGCATCCGTTCACTATCGATACGAGGTGAAAATAAGACTAGGCTGAGATAACATACTGTTAGCACTTGTCTGTTCATCTAACATCTAACTGTACTCTGTAGATTTCAGATTCATCTATTTGGAATTTCTGTTGATTTGATATTTTTATTTAAAGCTGTAACGGTAAAGTGCTGAGTGGTATGCTATCGTGTACTAAGAAACTGAACAGTGCAGTCACACCAATGCTAAATGTGCATCTTCATAAAAAAACAATGTTTTTGCATTTAAATTGGGTTTGAGGTATCTCTAAGACCATCCTGATTGGTCTATCCATTTATATTACCTTTTTTTTTTTAAAAAAAATGCATATTTCCAGAAGAAGTACTCCAGACACTGTCTAATTTCTTATAATAACTTTGGGCTCACAATAGTGTGAATTTTGATGAATAGGCATGGCTAAGTATCCAAATCCTTAATGCTTCGCTTGATCCTTAGCAAACTTGACACACAGGCACAGGACATAGCTCAGTGTCAGATCAATAAAATACAAAGATCAAATTATGACAAGCCGTACATGTAAGAACCAGCTATTATTTATTCATAATAATTCCATCTTATCCTCTTCTGGAGGGTGTATACAGCTCATATCTTCTGTGGTAAGGAATAGTGTTAATCATTATCACTAATACGATAATAACCTGACTGTAGAGTCTGATAAACACTGAACCATGAAATATAGTCATGAAATAGAGGTAAAATATCTCTCCAACTAATTAGTCTACATAATTTATGTTTACATAAACAGTAGACAAAGGCTGTAATCACTGTGAACTGTAAATCTGGTTACAGCACGTTTATCCTCCTTCTCAACTGACTTGCTTGAGAAGCAGGATAAACAGTGAATGACCACTTCAGGTTGAGAAGCACTGACCCTAGCCGCAATCAAAGCTCTAACCAAGTGTTTCTCAAACCTGGTCCTAGAGGCCCACTGTCCTGCACATTTTAGTGCTTTTCCTGCCACTTTACCTCAATAATGGGCTGTTAACAAGCTGATTAGTTAGATCAGGTGTATTGGGAGCAGAGAAAACATTAAAATGTACAGGGTAATGGGCCTCTAGCACTCTGTATACTATATACTGCATACTGCTGCACTAGTATATACTCAATACTGTGTGATACTCTTCATCAGTAGTATACAGTACAGTATCCAGTATACAATACAAGGTGTGTGCCATTCTAAAGGGAAGGGGTGTGATTAGACCGCCAACATCAGAGACTGAGCCAATCAGACCACCTCAGCCCTCCAATCACTGCTTAGCAACCATTGCTTGCCTTCTTTCAGTGTGTACTTTGTACTTTGGATGTAGTTGGTATTCAAGAGATGTGCCTGCATGACTTTTAAAATATACCCCACACCACATCTCCAAAGCCACAAATAAACTGTAAAAATGTCAGCTTTGGATTGATCTGTGTAGTAAACCTTTTTGGTTTCCAAACACACCTGTTTTCCTCTTTTTGCGAGTTATTTCATTTTCCCTACACTCATAGTGGGTAATATGAGCTAGTTTGACTGAATAATAATCAGTGTGTCTCCACATGTGAGCCTGAATAGCTGATGCTAAGCGGATTGTTTGAGACCAACTTTAGTAAGTTAGCGAGACAACCTCAGTAAATAGATGGAGTAAGTAAACCCACCTCAAGACCAGCAGAGACAGATGGTATGGCTTCAGTATTTGGACAAATTTCTTCCATTTTGCCGTTATTGATCTACTGAAAGGCTGAATCTAGAGCTATTAAACATATCTAGATGGTTACGTCAGAGGTTACATCTTGCTTGAATGACTGCTTTGCAAATTGGGATGCAGTATACATCAACAGTACTTCTGAAGGGATTTAGTGCAGCACAGTATGTGAAATGCTCAATAAAAACCACTGTACTGACAGTGGCACCACTGGTTCTGTACGTCCATTCCAACTTAACTATTAAACTATTGTGATATTATATTTTTACCATATTACACACCTTTGTTTGCTGTTTTAAGCACTTACTGCACACAGAGCTGTTCTCAAGTGACGTTAACTTTTACAAAATACCTCCAAAGCCAAGACCTCTGCTTTGCATTGAGCTCTCCATGCATCAACAGGCAAGTCAAACTCAGATGTCACCTGATGTTTTTTTCTCGCTTCCTTTTCTTTCTTTTTATTTCATATCGTAATAATTTTTATGATGTCGTTTTTCATCCAAAGATATTTTTTTAGATGTCTCAGTACTTGGTATTACCGTGAGGTTTCGGCCGGAACCTTTCCTTTATTTATATATTTGTTTGTTTGTTTGTTTATTAATTAATGAAACAATAATTCGGGCAATTCAAATGAAGCAGCAGCATTCAACATTTAATTGCCCAGTGTAGTTGATTATTGTACATGATCAATCAGATAACTTGTGGATGGATCTCTGAGTTTTCTGATGACAATCAGAATATTAATTACAGTTATGCAGATTTGCTTGTGCCCCACGTTTGCACGGATTTCTTACTCCAATAATCTAATTTTACATTTTCAGATTTTTGAAAGATTTTTTTTTTAACAAAATGTACTGCTCTACACAACCATCTCCCCTCATACATTTAAAAATCAGTAACTTTCCTTGTACAATTTA
Source organism: Pygocentrus nattereri (assembly GCF_015220715.1). Taxonomy (NCBI): domain Eukaryota; kingdom Metazoa; phylum Chordata; class Actinopteri; order Characiformes; family Serrasalmidae; genus Pygocentrus; species Pygocentrus nattereri. The sequence goes on along the minus strand of NC_051234.1, from coordinate 18,665,778 downwards.
ATATAAATACATATATGACTATTTTCCAATGACCAAAAATTTGTCTCCAAAACATTTCAGGGGGAAAAAAAATCCCAAAAATGCAGTGATACAGATATAATTGCAAACTAAACTAAACCACTGTCATTTAGTAAATGTGTTTAAAAATCATCTTACAATTCCAATTTTTCAGTAAAGGAGATTCAGCAAAGTGATTCATAGCGGTTTGATGTGAAATTTCCCGACTCAGATAACCAGATGGGAACCAGGGATTGCGATGTCTACAACACAAATATAGCCATTTTATTTACTATCCAGATCCAGTAGTAAACCTACAAGCACCTTCTGAGCTATTATATGTAATAATAGGTTTTGTTTTGGGACTATTTTGTTGTACAATGACCTGCATACACATTTCCACCATGAAAGAACTAAAGTTTAACTGATACTTTTTTAATCCCACAAACGGGGAAATTCCACCTCCGCATTTAACCCATCCGTGAGGTGAAACACCACAAACACACTAGTGAGTACACACACACTAGGGGGCAGTGAGCACACTTGCCCAGAGTGGTGGGCAGCCCTATCTACGGTGCTTGGGGAGCAATTGGGGGTTAGGTGTCTTGCTCAAGGACACCTCAGTCATGAACTGTCGGCACTGGGGATCAAACTGGCAACCTTCCGGTTACAGGGACAGTTCCCTAACCTCCAGCCCATGACTGACCCTAAAAAATATGTTTTAGAACAAAACCTTCTCAAAACCGTCTAAATATCTCATCAGGCTGCATCTTCACAACCATTTTATGTAATAACCCTCTGTGAGGGAGGTTGGCGTCTGGTTCCTATCACCACCACTGTGAACAGTTCTGAGCCAGTAAGTTTCTCTAGAACACAGCACTTCACTCCAAGCTACTCAATTACTTTGTTTACATGTTAACCATTTAATTATGCTGTACTTCAAAAAAAAAGGGAATTCCTCTTTAGTCATCCTCAGACATGACAAATATGTGCAAAAATGTGCACCCTTCATGCTTGAGCACGCAGTGCCGTTCATTATTACTACAACATTTTTTTTCCATTCACTGAAATCACAAGCATGGACAACCCGGTTCTCACTAACATCCATATCGTCCTTTTAACATCCTGATGCATTCAATTTATTCATTGAAAAAGAAATAAAACAGCAACAGCATTGTGCTGAATTGGTATTTTTGAGGCGAGTAAATGAGATGGACGAATGCTCACTACATCAAATGCTAACGTCTCTACAATAGAAATGCCACGATGATGAATGAGGAGACGTTTTAAAGGCATTTTAAAGCAGCCAGTTTAAAAAGCCCTTTCAGTTCAGTCAGACTTTACCACCATCTTTCTCTGATTAGCAAATCAAATAACATACAGCAATCGTAAAATGACCTTTCAGTGGAAAATGTTACGACTTGAATTCACGCTGGAACAGAAGTCAATATGCATAACTGAACAGAGGGAAATCCTCCTAGGCCTTCAGAAATTTCTAGGAACTAAAAATACATGTTCAATTGTTAACAAGTTCTCTTCCTCAAAACTCTTCACTTAGCACAACAACACTCTGCTTGGACCACAAGTCTCAGCCTTTACCAAAACTGTGCATTTCTACAGCTTAAACTACAAAACTGGTTAGCCTTAAAGGGGAATCAAACTGATTTTTCAAAAGTTGATGTAAACAAAGTCATTCAGAGAAGTTTGGTGTGAAATGCTCTGTTCTAGAGAAACTTACAGAATCAGAATTGTTCACAGTGGTGGTGACAGAAACCAGACGCTCACCTCTAAAAGCTCCCACACAGAAAGTTATTACATGAAATGGTTATGAATTCACTGCCAGATGTGAGAGCCTCTGTTTTACCACAGCTTTGAGAAGGTTGTTGTCGATTCATGCTGCAGAGGTACATACCGGATGTTGTGAGGCCAAATAGACCCCAAGATCATCATCATCAACATTACATATAAAAACTCAGAAGACACATGTAGGTTCACTGGTGGTTTTAGATAGTTAATAAAATGTCAATATTTGTGTTGTTCCCCTGGTTCCTATCATCTCCACTGTAAAAAAAAAAAGTCTCTTGAATGAACCATTTCACATTTCACCACTCTGAATGATTGTTTGTATCTCAACCACTTGAATTATGCAGAAATTTAGAAGTGTTGTTGGAAATCCCTTTAACTCCAAAGTGGAACATGGAACATAAACTGTGGACCAAGTTGCTAAATTACAAATATAATATTGGGCAACAGTTAAAGCCCAAATAATGTAAATGGGTATTGAAACAAACTGCTGATAGAATGAATGTAAATAGGTCCATCACAACTGATTCTCATCTGTGCCGAAGCTTTACCCAGGTGCTATATTTCTAAAATCTTTGCTAAATTAAGTAAAGTACTGGATTGGTTTAGTTTCTTTTACTTCATTTTTGTCCTATATAAAGATTTTTTTTTTTAATGTAATAATTCTCTATGTTCACTTGATATTTCATGTGGTAACAAGCAATTGAACTGGTTTTATTCTATTCAAAAAATACTTTCAATGAAAAAATGTAAATTTTAAGTTTAGATGAAGAAAATTAATATTTTATATCAATTTATAACAACATTTGTCCCATTCCTCTTTTTACGGTGTTGTTTACATGATCAGCCAAATATTAACAAACTAATTACAAAGCACAAAACAAAACTACAGAGCAAATAACTCTTTACTACTTTAATTTACATAAAATAATGGATTTACCTTAATGCCAACAGTTGTCACTGTTTCTAAGGTGAATATGCTGCAGTTGGCAGAGTATTTCAGTTGAACAGTAGCATTAATATTTTGACAGAATGAATTTATTTGTGTTTTTGTAACTGTTGAGTTATTTGGGTAAAACTAACTGTCATGCTGAACTGCATGCTTCAGTGGAGTGTGAAGAGTTTTGAAAAAAGGAACCTGGCACTGAAAAATGCTTCTTAGAGGCTGTAAGAAACTGTAATATAATCATAATTGTTGCAAGTTTTGTAGTGAAACTTAATAATATTATCAATTTGAATATTAGAAATAATTAATTGTTAAGCACTCTCTAGGTAGATAAGGCCAAGCGAGCTTTCCCACTGGTTAGGACTTCAGGAGCTAGATAGAATTTCATCACCTTCATATACACGTTTTGATTTACAATGTTACAAGAGGTTCTAGATATGTGACTGTGAATATGAGTCACAGTCACTACATCAGGTTTCAGTTAGTTGTTAGAAACAGCTCTGAACCAAAACTCTTTACTGAGTCACTGTAAAGCTGATACATACAAGCTCAAATACATATCAGTGTCTGTTACAACCTTCAAATAAATCATATGGAATGTCTTTTACAAGCTTTACATGTTTGTTTTGGTCCAGAATGGACAAAACGTGTGGGCGCTATCAGAAATTAGCATTATTGTAGAGGCATTTTTTGGCCCAAACTGATTGCTTAGCTCTAACAGTCACTGTTCATCACTGTGACTGTATATGCAGGGGAACATTTGTGTAAATGTGTACTTGATAAATCTCTCCAAATATGAGTTTTTCCTCAAAATCCATAAATTACAAAAAAGCTTTACTGTCCTCCTGCTCTAAAGCTCTCTGGCTGAACATACACAATTCTCTATAATGAAATCACAATCTGTGTAATTCCAAACAGTCCAACAGAGCCAGGACAGATCCTCAATCAGCTAAATAACTCTAATCCCCACAAGCAGAGAGAGAGAGAGAGAGAGAGAGAGAGAGAGAGAGAGAGAGAGAGAGAGAGAGAGAGAGAGAGAGAGAGAGAGAAAGACAGAGATAGAGACCGAGAGAGAGACAGAGAGAGAGACAAAGAGAGAGAGAGAGAGACAGAGAGAGACAGAGAGAGACAGATAGAGAGAGAGAGAATAGTGAATGAAGAGAGAATATCAAAACACAAAGTGAATAGTGAAAGAGAAATAGAGTGGGGAGAAAGAGAATGAGAGAAAAAAATTCAGAGCTGGGAAAAGAGACAGCATGAGTGGGAGGGTGAGGAGAGAGAGGGAGAGGGAGAGGGAGAAAAAAAGAGAGAGAGGGGTTTAGCCCTAATACTGGGCTTTTTTTTCTTTGTCTTTTTCTTGTTTCTGTAATCTGTACATACACAAACTGTAATAAGGATTCGACCTTCCACACAATTTCTCTGCTTGTTTCAATGAGCTATGAGTCAGAAGTAATTCATATCAAAATTTGATATCGCCAACGCTAACTGTGACTGTATTGTACTATAGCGTCAGTGCTAACCTTTGGAAAGCAAGAGACTGACACCAAAATCTGCAACATTATTACTGCATTTCCTTTTTAAAGATATAATAAACAGAACTAAAGAAGCAATTAACACTCTTATAAAGTGCTACTGATGCCTAAAGACATGACGCAGGTGTCTGTGAGTTACACTTAGTCAGTCTTACCTTGGTAACTGTAGATGTCTCCTACGCTGTTCTGGCGCGTGATATGATGCCAGTAAGCGCTCCGAGGAAGAGATATTGACTTCGTTAATGTGTTCTCGCTCGAAAGGGTCTAGAAACAGAAGCATAAAATCATTACATCGCATTAATTGCATCTCTGGTCACATCAGCTTCTGAGGGCCAGCACTGGAGTGATTTCAAAAACCACCGGACACTCAATATCGCTCCATTAGGCTGCTTTAATCATGTCTTAGAAGAAGCTGGAGAGTAGTTACAAGACAGAAAATTATTATTTATTTTTTGCCTACTTCTGATATTTAACACATTAAAAGTTGTAAATACACATGCAGAAAATAAATATATTTATCAAGCGCATACATATATTTATCAAATGCATATAAACGTGTGAAAATGGCCAAAATAGTTTTAGTTTTGATGTATGCTAGTGTTTGTAACACAATTTGGAACAAAATATATTTTATATTGTGTGAATTATTCAGTATAGTCTAAACAATTCAGTATCTACTATGAATTATTCACTATCTACTATGAACAACTCAGCATTCACTATGAATTAAGCAGTGTTTATTAGGAACAATTCAGTATCTACCATAAATAATTCAGTGTTTATTATGAATATTTCTGTCACAATTCAGTATCTACTATGATTTATTCAGTATCTACTGTGAGTGATCCAGTATCTACTATACATTATTCAGTATCTACTATGATTGATTCACTATCTACTATAAATTATTCAGCATTTTCTTTTAATTATTCAGTATCTACTACAACCCCAATTCCAATGAAGTTGGGACATTGTGTAAAACATAAATAAAAACAGAATATGATGATTTGCAAATCCTTTTCAACCCATATTCAATTGAATACACTACAAAGACAAGATATTTAATGTTCAAACAGAGAAACTTTATTGTTTTTTGTAAATATTCACTCATTTTGAATTTGATGCCTGCAACACGTTCCACAGAAGTTGGGACAGGGGCATGTTTACCACTGTGTTACATCACCTTTCCTTTTAACAACACTCAATAAGTGTTTGGGAACTGTTGAAGCTTTGTAGGTGGAATTCTTTCCCACTCTTGCTTGATGTACAACTTCAGTTGCTCTACAGTCCGGGGTCTCCATTGTCGTTTTTTGTGCTTCATAATGTGCCACACATTTTCAATGAGAGACAGGTCTGGACTGCAGGCAGGCCAGTCTAGTACCCGCACTCTTTTACTATGAAGCCACGCTGCTGTAACACGTGCAGAATGTGGCTTGGCACTGTCTTGCCGAAATAAGCAGGAATGTCCCTGAAAAAGACGTTGCTTGGATGGCAGCACATGTTGCTCCAAACCCTGTATGTACCTTTCAGCATTAATGGTGCCTTCACAGATGTGCAAGTTACTCATGCCATGGGCACGAACACACCCCCACACCATCAGAGATGCTGGCTTTTGAACTTTGCGCTGATAACAATCCAGACAGTCCTTTTCCTCTTTGGCCTGGAGGACACGACGTCCATGATTTCCAAAAACAATTTGAAATGTGGACTCGTCAGACCACAGGTCACTTTTCTACTTTGCGTCAGTCCATCTCAGATGAGGTCGGGCCCAGAGAAGCCGGTGGCATTTCTGGGTGTTGTTGATATATGGCTTTCGCTTTGCATGGCAGTTTTTTAACGTTCTTAAACTGTTGGACTATTTGCTCATGCAGTTGTTCACAAAGTGGTGAACCTCGCCCCATCCTTGCTTGTGAACGACTGAGCCTTTCAGGGATGCTCCCTTTATACCCAATCATGATACTCACCTGTTTCCAATTAACCTGTTCACCTGTGGAATGTTCCAAATGGGTGTTTTTTGAGCATTCCTCAATTTTCCCAGTCTTTTGTTGCCCCTGTCCCAACTTCTTTGGAACATGTTGCAGGTCAAATTCAAAATGAGTTAATATTTGCAAAAAACAATAAAGTTTATCTGTTTGAACATTAAATATCTTGTCTTTGTAGTGTATTCAATTGAATATAGGTTGAAAAGGATTTGCAAATCTTCGTATTTTTATTTATGTTTTACACAACGTCCCAACTTCAGTGGAATTGGGGTTGTATGAATGAGTCATTATCTACTATGATTTATTCAAGATCTACTGTGAGTGATTCAGTATCTACTATGAATTATTCAGTATCTTCTATGAATTATTGGTCACACTTAATTTGGGTGGCCCCCTATACATATACCCCCTACAGGTCCTTAAATCATTAACAAACCTTCTGGTGATACTCAGTAGTTTATCAATATTACTGGTGAATATCTGTAATATTTGCTGTAACCTGCGCATTTTTCTCCATCTCCAGCATCATTCTCTCGTGCTGCTCAGCAATGCTCAGTGTGGCGGCATGAACTCTCTGATATATCACCTCTCCCTCTCGCGTCTGGAACGTGAACAATCCTTCTCCCGTATCGCACATCCTGCAAAACATATGCAAGAAAGGCAAGCGCTACAGCACAAATTCACACTTCCTCTTTAAGCCAGCACAGAGGTGGCATTTCTTCAAGTGACAAAAATCACACAAGCTCTGCAAGCATTGCTCAGAATGTGGCTGCACAGCTTACTAACTCAACAGAGGGTCTATTTATTGTGACGTTCAGTTCATTTACACTGCAGTTAAAGCGCAGTGGAGTCAGCTCTTGGCCCAAGGGTTGAGCAAGGTCAGATAATTTATGCCATCTTCACATCATGACACAGAAAATGAGCTCATATCAGAGCGGCTTCATTCAGCAGTGCTTTACCGCACAGTTCCTTCATCCTAGTGTTTAATATTCTGTCCTTCTTCCCCTCAAGTGCCCCTAAACTGGTCTGAAAGATCGTTATGACACTAAGTCGCTCAGCAGTGATTTAATACTTAAAAACAGGAGAAAAGCAGCTTCATGTAGTCTGTACTAACGTCACTGTTTTCTAATGGGTATTTTTTATGTAGTAGATTTGATTTCATTTAAAGGAGTATGCCTCTGTAAATTTTGCATTCTGTCATGTATTCTCTCTCTCTCTCTCTCTCTCTCTCTCTCACTCTTTTTCTCGCTGTCTCTCTCTCTCTCTCTCTCTCTCTCTCTCACTCTTTTTCTCGCTGTCTCTCTCTCTCTCTCTCTCTCTCTCTCTCTCTCTCTCTCTCTTTCTCTCTCTCTCTCTCTCTCTCTCTCTCTTTCTCTCTCTCTCTCGTTAATAACATTATAGTCTAAAGGTAACAGTACTATAGTAAAGCACTGTTAATTCTCCAGTCCATAAACTCCTAACCAATCAGAACAGAGCTCATTTACAAATATCAGTCTTAAAGTAACAACAAAAACATCTTGTGTTATTCTAAGGGATAAATAGCAGTTGGAAATTGCCACGTAAAAATGAATAATGACTTTTTTGTTACATAAAATCTTTATTAAAAAATTTTATATAAAATTACATTACATAAAAACATTTGACGGTCAAAATCAAGCTAGCTAGAGAAACACTATGGATAATTTAACTGATTTTCTCTTGTAAGAGGTAATGTTTATTTTTACAGCATGCAATGCATTCTCTGTACCTGCCACTCACACCTACATGCTTAACCTCTTACAGGCTAAGATCTGCCTACAGGCCTAAAGTTTTATTACACACTTCTATGACCTAAGATTAGCTTGACCGGTTTGCATTGCAGTCTCTGTAGTTACTGAAAAATAAGAATTACTATGTAAAAGCCTGGAATTTTAAAGGGTTAACTGGGTTAAAAGGGGTTTTCTGGGGAGCTTTTCAGCCATGCTAACTTATGCTACATCCATGAGCTAATGACAGGCTTGCTGTCCACCAGACAATGTTGATGAATGTATTGGCGCCTTCTACTGTAAGCTCCCTGGTAAAGGAATTTCACACTCTTTTCACACAGTTTGTTTTCACCCTAATAAGCCTACGTTCACTCACATTTAGCACAAAATTACTCATGGCTTCCTCAGACGTTCATGTTATGAGATCACACCTGGCTCAGCGAGACCAAGACTCAATTATCTAACGTCGCCTTTATGACTTGCGTACCACTAGCCAACTTTAACCTGTTTGTTTATTCAGCCTAACATAATAACTTAATGCTAACATGAGCACTAGTCACAATTAGCTTTATTGCAGTGGAGGAGTTACAAGGTCTTGTTATGAAGTTAATGATATGAGGTTTGGACTGTGTATACTGTACCTGCCAGACTCAAAGGTGAACCAGGTGGAATCTCGGCCGTACCGTCGTAGTGAGCTGAGCGGCCACATGACTAATTTAACCCTGGCATTGTGAATGTCCCACAGGTAGATGTTCTCATGTGTGATTTGCATAGTGCACTCTCCATAGATGTCCAGGTTTGGAGTGGGCATCAGATAAACATTAAATCTCTCTGGAAAACAAATAAAACTCACAGTCAACGACACTGACAATTTCAATCTACCTTTATGTCTATTTGTCTGTCTGTCTATCTGTGCGCCTGTCAGTTTAACTCAAGTTTTTTATCTTTAATTGGAACACACAGTGTAATCTTCTCATATTGTTAAACTGCTTTGAGAACAAAACAAATTGAATGGTGGAAAACCTTCTATTGATGTTCATATTTACCCAGGAAGCCCTACTTAATCAGCTGCAGTAAATTCTGTGTATAAAAGAGAGAGCAGAAGAATTGCGGAGAAAACATGAAGAGCTTTCTTCACCTCCTTTGAAAACTCTCCACACGCGTTTCCTCAGAAAACCAACTAATCAAACATGATGAATATTTTTTTGCTGAATTATTTCCCCTCACAAAAAGTGGCCCTTATGCAGACGACAAATTGTGAAGGTCAGCGAACTGTTGCTATGGAGCTTCCAGGGGGGGAAAAAATGTTAAAAAATGCAGCGAACCATACCAGACTCATCACGCCATATCAATTAGCTCAGAAAAGAATAGAGTGCACTTCATAATCCAAATTAATCGCTACTAATTATCCCTAATGTTTCAAAATAAGCTATGTGTCTTTCCACAGAAAGGCAACGTGATATAGGAGCTATTTTTAGTGACTTGTGAAAATGAAATCTGATATAATTATCAAAGCCCCAACATTAGGGACGTCTACTTTGAGCACAAAGTGCTAAAGCCTCCCTCTCTTCTGTAGAATGAAAGAAAATGACTGTCAGCCTGACACATGAGGTTTTGTTATGAAAGAAAATCAATATTTTCCAACCTTAGGGAAAAAAAAAATCTGAAAAGGGACGGAAAAATATCATCTGAAGGTTAATGCTCAGATGAGTCCTGTACGTGTTCTATTGATTTTCTAGATTATGTTAAAAGTGTGCACACAAACAAATGCAAATTAATGTGGAAAAGTCAGAGACCACTCTTAATTTGTTTAGTTTATGGCAAAACAGCCATAAAGCACAAGTTATTCATTTTTCAGAAGATATTTTTGAGATTAGATGTCAGATTCAAACCACTTGAATCAGCAAGCAGAAATTCAAAAGGAAAGGGAAAAACAGGAGTTTCCGAAACTGAAGTTCAAAAAATGATAAACAGCTACAGAGAAAATGGGACTCTTAACAACCACCTGCAAGACTTGATACACACCAAAACTGTCCCCATCAGATAAACAGTACTTAAAGCTTTCATCTTTGAGAGAGAGGAGAAAAATCAAGCTCCACTGTTCCTTCAGATCTGAAAAAATCCACAGCTGTTTCTGTTCATCCTTCCACTGGGAGAAGACAACTCAACACTAGGAGTCTGAAAGAATATGTAGCTGTTAAGAAACATTTAATGGGATAAGGAAAAACACCAAAACTGGACATGGAGTGAGGTTTTATGGACTGATGGGAATAAAGTTTGTTATTGGGATTGCTCAAAATTTTGAAGCAGAAGCTACAACCAACTTCTAAGACTGCACTTTGGCAGTGAGTCTGATTCCTTTGGAAAACTGAAATAAAGGTGAACACACTGAAAATTCTGATGTTATTCAGTTTCCGAGGCTTCTGTGTAATTTCCTGTTTTTTTCCTGATGCTGACAAATGAATAACTTGTACAAAATGACTGTTTTGACTGGAAATTAAATGAAAGGTGGTCTCCAATCTTTGCACAGTACACAAATTTCATTTAATCTAATTTAAGCACTTGTCAACAATGTAACTTTACAGGAGAAGGCAAAATGTTCTTTACTTTTAATGCAAGTTGATGTAAAGAGATTCTATTGCAACTAATTCTGAAATCTATTGATCCAAGTCAAGTCAAATCAAGTCAAAGTTTATTTATATAGCGCTTTTTACAACAGGCATTGTCACAAAGGAGCTTTACAAAATAATCTGGGTCCGAGCTCCCATGTGCAAGCTAATGGCAACAGTGGCAAGCAAAACTTCCTAAGAACGAGAGGAAGATACCTTGAGAGGAACCAAGATTCAAAAGGGGAACCCATCCTCCTCTGGTCGACACCAGATAACAAACAGTAACACCGGAGCAATATGAACAGAGAATAAGGTTTAACCATTAGTATAAAGTATTAAAATACAGATAAGGAGAAAAGCAGAATGAGCACCTGCTGTGGTCAAATAATGTAGGAAAATAAAAATGGTCAAAAACAGATATTTGGGAGTTTATTGGACAGCTGTGTGTTTAAACACATGTACAGTACTAGGAAAGGAAAGTGTGTTTTCTTTCATGTGTTGTTTGTTGTGTCTTTCCGTGCAGCCCTGCATATTTATTCTGCTTTGTTTAAGGCCCATAATCTCATCCATTTTTGTGACAGGCTTCATTACGGTCTGACCCACTGAAGCGCTGCCGCTTTCATTAGCATCCAGTACAGAACCTCCGGACGGCACAAAAACACCGCCGGCCGGGACTGTGTTTAACAAACACGTTCTGGAGCTAGTAACAGAAACAATTAGTGAGTACAGCGGGAAAAAACTGCCTTAAAAAAGGAGTGTGTCTAATTGGACACTGACCGTTCTGTTCCCTCTGAACTCCCGCTGCTAACAGGTCCGGCTCACCCAGGCTGATGTCATTAAGCCTGCTGCCCAAACACTCCAAACACAGCAACTTACACCACTCCTCTGCCTCTAGCTCTGAGGAGAAAAACATAAAGAACACATACAGGCTTGTTTTTATACAGAGTCAGGTTGTGAGTCATGTATAACTACTTTTCCATAATAATTACAATAATATCTCCAATATGTCTTATATATACAGTGCTGTGCAAGGTCAGAGACCACCCTTCAGGTATTTAGTTTCAAGTCAAAATGGCCATTAAGTAGAAGTACAAATTATTCATTTTCCAGCATGTTTCAGCGTTCAGTGTATCCGCTCTTTGCCTTTATTGGAGTGTCCTTTCTTTTCAGGAGACCTCTGGGGATATTTTTCCACAACACATAACAGATCTAAACAGGAGTAGAGCTTCATTTTCTCTGCTCTCTTAGTTTGGTGGTCCACCAGGTCTCACAAGTAGTTGTTAGTGTCCCAGAGTCCCATTTTCTCTGTAGCTTTTAATCACTCACTCCGCTTTGACTTTCTTCTTCTTTATGCAAGGGGATTATATTATATCTTATCTTCTCAGAAATATCTTCTGAAACAAAAATAACTTTTAATGGCTAATTTGACTGGAAATTGAATAAATGATGGGTGATCTCTTAGATTTGTACTGTATGTAAGCATCTATATGTAATGTAATATATGTGATATATACACTGCTCAAAAAAATAAAGGGAACACTCAAATAACACATCCTAGATCTGAATGAATGAAATATTCTCATTGAATACTTTGTTCTGTACAAAGTTGAATGTGCTGACAACAAAATCACACTAAAAAATCATCAATGGAAATCAAATTTATTAACCAATGCAGGCCTGGATTTGGAGCCACACACAAACTTAAAGTGGAAAAATACACGACAGGCTGATCCAACTTTGATGTAATGTCCTTAAAACAAATCAAAATGAGGCTCATTATTGTGTGTGGCCTCCACGTGCCTGTATGACCTCCCTACAACGCCTGGGTATGCTCCTGATGAGGTGGCGGATGGTCTCCTGAGGGATCTCCTCCCAGACCTGGACTAAAGCATCCGCCAATTCCTGGACAGTCTGTGGTGCAACGTGGAGTTGGTGGATGGAGCGAGACATGATGTCCCAGATGTGCTCAATCGGATTCAGGTCTGGGGAACGGGCGGGCCAGTCCATAGCTTCAATGCCTTCATCTTGCAGGAACTGCTGACACACTCCAGCCACATGAGGTCTAGCATTGTCCTGCATTAGGAGGAACCCAGGGCCAACCGCACCAGCATAGGGTCTGAGGATCTCATCTCGGTACCTAATGGCAGTCAGGCTACCTCTGGCAAGCACATGGAGGGCTGTGCAGCCCTCCAAAGAAATGCCACCCCACACCATTACTGACCCACTGCCAAACCGGTCATGCTGAAGGATGTTGCAGGCAACAGATCGCTGTCCACGGCGTCTCCAGACTCTGTCACGTCTGTCACATGTGCTCAGTGTGAACCTGCTTTCATCTGTGAAGAGCACAGGGCGCCAGTGCCGATCCTGGTGTTCTCTGGCAAATGCCAAGCATCCTGCACGGTGTTGGGCTGTGAGCACAACCCCCATCTGTGGACGTTGGGCCCTCATACCATCCTCATGGAGTCGGTTTCTAACCGTTTGTGCAGACACATGCACATTTGTGGCCTGCTGGAGGTCATTTTGCAGGGCTCTGGCAGTGCTCCTCCTGTTCCTCCTTGCACAAAGGCGGAGGTAGCGGTCCTGCTGCTGGGTTGTTGCCCTCCTAAGGCCTCCTCCACGTCTCCTGGTGTACTGGCCTGTCTCCTGGTAGCGCCTCCAGGCTCTGGACACTACGCTGACAAACATAGCATACCTTCTTTCCACAGCTCGCATTGATGTGCCATCCTGGATGAGCTGCACTACCTGAGCCACTTGTGTGGGTTGTAGAGTCCGTCTCATGCTACCACGAGTGTGAAAGCACCACCAACATTCAAAAGTGACCAAAACATCAGCCAGAAAGCAGAAAGGTACTGAGAAGTGGTCTGTGGTCCCCACTTGCAGAACCACTCCTTTATTGAGTGTGTCTTGCTAATTGCCAATAATTTCCACCTGTTGTCTGTTCCATTTGCACAACAGCTGTGAAATTGATTGTCAATCAGTGTTGCTTCCTACGTGGACAGTTTGATTTCACAGAAGTTTGATTTACTTGGAGTTATATTGTGTTGTTTAAGTGTTCCCTTTATTTTTTTGAGCAGTGTATATTGCTGATGTCAGAAGAAAACCTTGTATCTCCAAAATGGTAACTTTACAGGAGAAGGAAAAAACATACCTTATTTTAATGTAAGTCAATGGAACCAGACTTTTTTCCAGGCCATTTTGTGTCATTTCTTTCAGTCCATTCATCATGAAATTTGCAAACAATGTAAAGAGCAACAGTCATTTTCAAATGATGTCAGAAACTGAAAGTGGAGATACAAGGTTTTCTTCCAACAGCAGCGATATGTAAGTATCTGTTTCTACTAAACTGTGTTTCTAATTCTAATCCTAATCTTAAAGGGGAAATAAAGTCATTCAAGTGGTTTATTTTGAGCCATTTTAATTACTATCCAAAACCAACAGTGAACATACATCTGTCTTCTGTGGTTTTAAAGATAATGTTGATGATGGTAAATAGTGGAAAATGTGAAAAAAAAAAGTTTTCATTGGGGGCGATTTTGCCTCACAAGACCCTGCAGGTACCCTTCCACCATGAACAAATAGCAAATGTTTTAGGCCAAAATCTTCTCAAAACAATCAGAAAACAATGTCTTGGGCATTGGGCAGCGGATTCCTAACCACTCCGAATGACTGTTAACGTCTCAATCATGGAGAAAATTTGAAAAATCAGTGTAATTCCCCTTTAACTTCAGGAACCAAGAAGAAATGGTTTTACTCTTTCAGTTGTACAAAATGAAACAGGGAGTTTCAGCAAAAACAAAAAAAATACTTTAGAAAGTCAGTAGCATTTGTTAGTCCTGTGTGTTATCCTTGCTTTTCTTTTTGTATGATCAGTAGTTTTATTGCTTTCTTTGGCATAGTATACATCACAGTTTATAGGCTGCAATAAATCATGGACCATCCCCATCCCCTCACATAACCCCCATCCCCTTATGCCCCCTGAAAGAAATAGTCCATTTTTGGATTTTTATAGTCTGCAAATAAAACTTAAACAAGGAAATACATACAGCCATTAATAAATACATACATAAATAATTCAATACAAATGAAAATAAATAGATACACATCATCTGTGAGTAAACAAAGATCAAAAAGGAATGGCTTTTTAGTGAGGATGTAATAAAGATTCCAGAAGTTTAGTCCTGTTTTTCTCTGGTTCTCCTACAGGTCATTCAGAGCAGACAGCAACAAACCATGCACAGGTAACAAGAGCACTAGAAAGAAATCAATATCATCGACTGAACGCTGATGGAAAGTGCTTTATGAACAGCAAAACTTTTGATGAGTGTTGATTTTTTTTTCCTCCTACTTTGCTGTCTCTTACACATATAAAATGCTGTACTTGACCTTTTTTACATACACATGGCTTGTGCATTAAATTCAGAACAATCAATAGTCTATTATCCCAGAGAGAGCATAAGAGAGAGAGAGAGAGAGAGAGAGAGAATGACAAAGTTACATACGTCTGTAAATGAAAAGACATTAAGGAAGTGATGAGTGGTCAGTACACACTTCATCAGCATCAGTATAACAGGTGATGCCAATATGCTGTTGTCCCATTATTTAGATTTTACTATATTGTGAATGTTATGCTAAGCCTAAAAAGCAGTAAACCACAAGTAGCTCTGTTCCCAAGACATACTAACCTCATGTCCCACAACTCAATTTAGCATGATGAGGAAAAAAGCCACAAAATTGGCTCTGATTCTTCAATGTTTGGCTGCATATTCTTTTACACTTTTAGAGTACTTTCTTTTATACTTTTGCCAAATAAGGAACAATCTGGAAATAAAATGATCTAAATACAGACAGCCTACCAACTCTTTGTTCTGGTTGGGGTGGCTCATTTAGTGGATTTATTGTATCTCCTAAGAACTTCCATGCAAATGAACAGAGGCACAACCTTTTAATTAACATAAAAGCAGCACAATATGCACTGTTAGAAATAAAGGTACATTTTTCATTCATCAAGGTACAAACAATGTAATCGTATCCTCAAAGGTACAGCAGTGGTTTTAAGGTCCAAGTTTGTTCCTTAAACAGTTTTTATGAACAAAAAGCATAATACACAGTAAACATTTACTCCACTGTTAAGAATGTTGGGCCAGTTTACTTTGTTATATGAAATAAGTTTCTTTCTTACTTTTGCACTCATATTGCACATTTGTTGTATAAAATGCTGATCACTACGTGCACAACACTTAACTTGACATGCTAAAAACTGTAAGAGAAATAAAGTACAAAAATGAAGGAAATGAAACAAATATTTATTAGTAGCAGTAATAGTAACTTCTGCACATCACATGGTTATTGCCTTAATAGTGTAAATTATCATAATTCAAGTCTGAGTTCGTATTGCTCACTCCTAGAAACATCACTCACTCGCTGTATGAGTCAGCAGGGTGTTTAAAGTGTTTTAAACCCCAGGGTGGGTCGGCCTGTCTACCCCAGTGCTGCCTGCCTGCTGTCACTTTAATAAACACGGCCTCATTAGTAACACAGAGCCGTCCCGCTCTGACATGTCCTCATTCATTACAGCAGCATTTTTAAACATGCATTCTTGGAATACATGCAGGAACACATGGCTTCCTGCAGGAGGCAACGTCCAACCAGTGAGGTCAGCTGAGTTCAGCATGGGTCTCTGTTAAACTGTTTTAAATAATGATATAAAATAGTATTCATTAATAATAATCAGCAATGTTATAATTAATTATATTATTATTAATAGTGGTTATTAGTGCTATGTATTTTGTATTGTTGGTATATATTATTGTTATTATTATTATTATTATTATTATTATATACATTACCATATTAATATACACCAACTGGCCACATCATTAAAAACACCTCCTTGTTTCTATGCTCACTGTCCATTTTATCAGCTCCACTTACAATATAAGTGCACTTTGTAGTTCTACAATTACAGATAATAATCCATCTGTTTCTCTGCATACTCTTATCTTTCACCCTGTTCTTCAATGGTCAAAACCCCCACTAGACCACCAGCAGGTACTATTTGGGTGTGGGATCATTCTAAGCACTGCAGTGACATTGATGTGGTGGTAACTATTTTTTTTGCAGGAGGAAGTTTGCACCATTTATTAAAAGGCTCATAAAGTTTTGTCTGATAGTAGTGCTGCTAAAAATAACAATAAAAATGTTATTATAATAATAATTATAATAATAATAAAAAGAAGAAGAAGAAGATAAAGAAGCAGAAGAAGAAGAAGTTCAAAGTCACAATTCCACATACACTATATGGCCAAAAGTATGTGGATACCCCTCCTAATTATTGAGTTATTGCTGACAGGTGTATAAAGCCATTATCAGTGACAATAGAATGGGTCGTACTGAGGAGTCCAGTAACTTTAAACATTGCAATGTTATGGGATGCTACCTTTGCCACAAGTCAGTCTGTGAAATTTATGCCCTGCTAAATCTGCCCCAGTAAACTGTAAGTGATATAATTTTGAAATTCAAGCATCTAAAGAGCAGCAACAGCAACAACAGCTCAGCCACAAAGTGGTAAACCACGCAAACTCACAGAGCCAGACCGCTGAGTGCTGAAGCACAAAAAAAATCCTGAAATGGGTTTTCATAGCCAGGTAGCTGCTCACAAGCCTAAAATAACTATGCACAATAACAGAAGTTGACTGGAGTGGTATAAAACACAACACCACTGGACTCTGAAGTTCCCTGGAGTGATGAATCATGCTTCACTATCTGGAAGTCTGATTAATGAATCTGTTTTGGTGAATGTCAGAAGAACACTACCTACTGAAATGCATAGTGCCAATAGTAAAGTTTGGTGGAGGAGGGATAATGGTCGGGGCTGTTTTTCATGGTTTGGGATCCTTAGTTCTAGTGAAGGGTAATGATAAAGCTACAGCATACAAAGACATTTTAGACAATTATATGCTTTCAAATTTGTGGCAACAGTTTGGGGAAGGTCCTTTTCTGTTCCGGCATGACTGCCCCAGTGCACAAAGCTAGAACCATAATGACATGGTTGGATGAGTATGGTGTGGAAGAATCCAGTGGTCTTCACAGAGCCCTGACTTCAACCCTACTGAACACCTTTGGGATGAATTGGAACATCGATTGTAAGCCAGACCTTCTCATCCAACATCAGTGCCTGACTTCACAAATGTTCTTTTGAATGAATGGGCACAAACACACTTCAGAATCTTTCCAAAAGCCATTCCAGAAGAGTGGAGGCTGTTATAGCCACAAATGACTTCATATTAATGCCCAAGGTTTTGGAATGAGATGTCCATCAAGCTCATATAGGTATGACGGTGAGGTGTCTACATTCTTCTGGGCATCTAGTGTAAGCTGTCCATGTTTCTCTATTTACCTGCTAAAAGGAAAAGATCTATTTTAGTCTATGGATCACTAATGCTTACATAAAAACACTATTTGGATAAAAGAAATTGACAGATGCTATATTTGTTCATTTGAAAGATAAACCTTGACTACTCAAGGAGGATTCCCCTCTGGTTAAATCACACATGATGAGCTTGTTAACATGACCCCATCATCTTCCTGTCTGGAAGTCTTTCTGCTGTCTATATTTAGTCCTGTATTTTTTCACTGTAGTTAGCGAGGCCTGAAATGATCCAGTATATTTATATATCTTGTTCTGATCCCTGGTGGAAAAGGGTCTCCATCCTTCACAGACAAAAATGGCAAGCTTGTCGAGACTGAATTCATTGGCTCATGCTCCGATTAGCATCTTCTCAAACAACAGACAAGTCATCAATACAGCTCTGATAATAGATAATGCAAAGCTAATCCACCTCCGTACTGCCGAATACAAATAAATCTCAGCACTAGTTCCCATCGCGACTCCCTCACCGACACACTGACCTTTAAGTTAGCATAAATGAACACACACTGTTTTAGGGCTCACTGAGTGGAAAATTGGATAAACAAACACTTCATCATCTGCTCCTCCACCGCAACGTGCTGGAGCTGCACAATTAATCGTATTAATCAAAATCGCAATTTTGGCCTGAGAAAATTAGTTCTACACTAGAAGAGTGATTCCACAACATTGGTGCCAAATGGACCTTTTTTTTAAATGATGCACAAAAAAGAAAGATAAGGTTATTGTATATATAATTTGCATTTTATTAATGCATTTGAATGCTAAAGATGCTTCATATGTGACTGCCATGTTGGGAGGGAGAACTGAGAGAACTAGAGGACAAATTTAATTTGAAACAGTTCACTAAATATTATTATAAACATATAATACTGTGTTTTCCCAAACATCTCTAAATCTGAATTCCAGACAGTCTCCACTATAACGACAGAAAACACCTTGTTTTTTTAAGTGTAAAACATGTGGGTGTGGTTTTGGAACTGCCCTCTAGTGGTCTTTTTCAGCAGGGGGTATTATTAGCACACAAATCACTTTAGTTTTCACCATTCAGAGAGGAAACAGCCATGAACCCACACCAGCAGGATCTAACCAACACACATATTTACAGTAACTTTCAAAGCTAGAGGTGGAAAGGTTCATTACCAAAATATGATGAGTTACTGTTATTTACAAAGGTTTATGTTACAAATAGAGCATATAGCATTTCACAGCCCATTTATTAGAGACTGCGCTAGGGAGTGTAGCTCATCTAGTGACACTACATCCAAATATCGTCTGGTCAGTGGTGGTCCTATAGTGGGTTGAGCAGGGGCGATAAACAATGCAGCGACAGATAAACTACAGTCTATAACTATAATATCCACCAATGTGATAGGTGTATCTCATAAAGGCCAACGAGTTTGTCTGTGTGTGTGTGTGTGTGTGTGTGTGTGTTCTGAGGGTTGGAGGTGTTAGACCTTGACAGCCTCAGAGGGAGGTGAGGAAGTCAACCATTGTGGGAAAATCATTTCTGCTTGTTTGGAACATGAGAGTGACCTGAGCTCCATATGGACACACAGCAGAGCCAAGAGAAACACACAGGTCAGCATAATTAACACTATAGATGGGGATTTTAACCATTTCTGCTTTTCTGTTTTGTGTTTTTTTTAAAGAGGCAGTATTTAAATATCACAGTGTGAAAATATTCATACTCATATAAATGAAATGCAAAATGAAACAAAAAAATAGGTTTGGGTTAACATTTATTTAGTTTATTTATTTAGTCCATGCAGCTAGTATGGTGAACCGTATCCAATGGTTGGGCCAATTAAATGATTTATCTCTGTGTTTAGACTGATTTAGTGATTACCTTTGTGTTTTAGATTGGTTTAGTGATTTTACTTCATGTTTTAGACTAGTTTAGTTATTTATCTTTGTGTTTTAGGTTGGAATTAGGTTGGAAACATGTAACTATAGTAACTGTCCTTGTAGCTTACCCATATACAGTATTTTATAGAGCCAGATTTGTAGACATAAGCCTATTCCTAAACCAAATTGTGATGTCAGTGGTGTTTCACCATTAAACAACTCATTTAGTCCAAGCTTAGGGTTAAACTGGGTCAGAGAAACTGTCTCATAATGTTTAATTCATTTTCATCTGTCTAGACTTCGAGAAACCTAAAAAAGGTCACCGAGGAGCTGGCGCTCTTTCAGAATGAAGGATGCTAACCTGTCCAGTGCCCTTTACAGTGACCGTCTTAATATTCAGGGTTTACAAACATCTCGAGAACCTTGCCTTGTACTTGCAAACTCTAAATAACGATTGGACAGCTTTACTGTTTCTTTAGCATTTCAGTCTGGACTGCTTTTTGAATGAGGCACAGCCAACTGGAACATAGCTTATTTACATATATCAGTCTTCTGTTGAATTCTAAGGGATAAAGAATGGATGGTCATTTTAAGATGAATTATGACTGTTTTCAAAACCTAAACCCAGACATACATCATAAGAGGACTTGATAAAATACAAGATAAATGTAGGGCATGGGCCCTTTAAGTAATAAACTGCAATAAGGCAATAAACTTGACATTACCTAGAACCTATAGGAATAAAATGCTGTTGAGTATACACAGTATTAGAAATAAGGTGATCATTTACATTCACTAACTTTCATTATAAGGTGTTAACAAAGTGTTTATTGTTCAAAATTATAACTAATTATGCAGTTATTAGTGAATTTCACAGATTTTTCATGGGTCTCCAGTAATAAAGGCTTATGTACAGTAAAGAAAATGTTTAGAAGTGTCTAATTTAGGGTTTATTGAAGAACAAACTTAAGCAACCCCCAAATATGTGCTCCTTAAAATAAAATAATACAAACAGTCTTACTATGTGCAAAGCCCAATAACATATATCATGAAAAAAATACATTTCTTGAAATTGGTCTTTATTGTGTTTTGTAATTAAACCCTTCATTTAAAAGTGTGGCATTGTTTTACTCTAAATAAGCCTTCAATATGTTTATACATTGCCTATATTATGTCTGACAAAGAAAACATTGTCATTAGTATAAAAAATGAAATGCAAGGTGCCCCCAAATGTACCTGGCAGTGTATATAAATAACATAAATAACACCAAATATAGATGTAAATCTAACCATCTAAACGACTTTTTACTGATTGCTCTTACTCCACACAGCTCAGATTCATGTCCTTCATAGTGTTGTGTTGATGACCGTTCCACCCAGTTCTCATTAATATCCCTTTCTCAGGATGGATGGACTCCCTGTGGCTCAGACGGAGGAGAGGTTATTGTGCTAAACGGATTCAGGAGAACATTCCTCTCCATGCTGCAGCAGAACGGAAGACCCGAGAGGTGCTAATGATAAACCCAGCAGGTGTCCCACCCGGCGTCCTCCCCTCTCTCGGCGTCCTCCCCCTCAACACCCCCTCCCACACAACCCCCCTGTCCTACTGACCCAGGCTTTACAGACACATTTCAGTGCAGTACAAACATTAAAGAGCTAATATCACAGAAAACCTTTTTTAAATAAAGGAATTTCAAAACAGCATTCACCTCCCAGTCTATACATCGTGATAACTATCCAAAAACGTATCAGTGTTTTTAGAATTTTAGACACAATTTCTCCTGTAAAGTTAATAAAGATACATGGTTTTCTTTTTGGACAGCAACAATATGGAAACTAGGCTGCAAAAATTGTATGCATTACTGTGATGTCATGACCATGTAACATATATTTCTTTGGTACAATCTAAGGTAACAATCTAAAAGTAGCACGCTCTGCTTGATTTACAACAGAGCTGGTTTAAAGGGAGCCACTTCCTATTTTTCCTGTTGTATCAAAAACATGACTGAAAAATGCCTCAGCAAACAGGTTTTAGCAATAGAACCTTAGCATTACTGCTACTGAGTGGTGATTGGCTGGCAAACGAAGCATCTCATTGGTGAAGTGGTTTGCACTGATTGATTTCATGAATGTACATGATGCACATGTACACAAATGCATTCTTCTATATAAAAATGTTTACTCATTTATTTAATGCTTCGATATAAAAACGTTTAAGCATTTCAATTATGATTTTGTTCAAATGCTCCATAATATTAACCCATTCATGTTGGGCTCAGAAGTGCCCTGTAGTGTTTGACAAACCTGGGAGACATCACAGTGTCATTTCAGTAAACATTCTCTGATCTACACAACCCAGACTAGCGAGTCTGCCTCGTCTTGACTCCTTTCAGCAGATTCGGAGTGGTGTGGTGACTAATAAGCAATATTGTTTCTTGCACAAAGACGAATTAGCATCACTATGGGCAGTTTAATTTTGACACTGAATAAAAATGGGCGGGAACTCAACAGGCAAGAAAGAAATGTCCTTGCCTTTGAGATTTATAATGAGTACTCAGAAGCTCTAAATGAATGTACTCAAAGTAAAAGTCATTTCGATTGTGCTTCTAAAGTACAAATCATTCAAAAAATAGAGAAAAATAGAGACACCTCAGCCGAAATGAAAAATGTAGCCTTCACTACGTCTGCAGTAAACAAACACCATCTCCGGTGGTGGGAATTATATAATAGTATAATTAAAAACTGCTTTAGGGTGGGTTTGCTTAAAATGCTCTTTTTTTCCATTATCTAGTGAATGCCAAAGGAATGCAGATAGCGACCTATGGCATCTTATTCTGGACATTTTTCAAAATCAGATGCAAATTTGAAAATGTTCATGTAATTGTGTATTCAATATGCATTCAGGATTGCATTTCTCATGCAAGAGTATTTTTTTAAGACAATTAAAATACAAAATTTCTATTTGTATTTGCATTTATGTGTATAATGGCTGGAAAGAAAAACTAATATGGAAAAGCAAAGTGCTTTTGACATTGCATTTTCACTGTCTTAATGGTCTGACAGTCTGAGTCTGACTCCTAAAAGGGAATATCAATTGCTCATTTGCAATTGCATTTCATACACTATAGCACTTCAGCACTGCCAAACTTAAAATTTACTTGCAACCCGATTTGCAATTGCATTTTCACTGTCAGTTGAGCAATACAGTCAGTCAAACCCTGGGGTTCGGATGTGGAGAGGAGCTTTTTAGAGCAAAGCATGTTTTAAGAGGCAGTGACAAAAAGTCTAAAAAGTCTAAACTCGGGCAGCTCTGGCACAGAGCTGGATGCTTGTATACTATACAGAGGTAGCAATGGCAAACTCCGCTAGTGACATTTTAACACTCGCCAACAAGGCCGAGGATAATTCTGTCAAAAGTGATTGCCTGTTGTTTTGTGCGAAAGCGATTGTTAACCAAACAGGAAAGCTTGTAGCTGTCACATGCTCTCCAATGTTAGCGACACTGTGACTGGCTTCAGGCAGGTTTTGGAGTGTACCTCGCACATTTTTAGTGCTTTCTCTGCTCTAATGCCAGTGCAAACAGTCAGGGGTTGTTGACTAGTTGGACCCAGTTTTCCATCATGGAAATGGTTGTTGGTGAGCTTGGTCAAGCTGGCCATGCTAGTAATGCTTGGTTATGTTGGCCGACCAGCTTTTTCAAGTTGGTCATGCTTGTAGGGCAGCTAAACCATTAAATTCAGAAGGTCTAAGAGTTTAACCAACCAGCTTCAGTTTTTCATGCTGTTTTTTCAGCAGCGATATTAGCATATAGCTCAGTTTCTAGGCTTGCAGAAAGAACTCTGTGAGAATTGCCAATTGTTATATGAAGTCTTAGCATAATGTATGCTGAGTATTGTATTAGGAGAACACTATGAACGTAAACATGAAAAAGATATAAATCCGTGATTTCTGTCAAACTGTTGAGGCTGAAGGATATAATGCTGCATACACAATATGCATAACACAACAAGTCTTAGATTTAAACTCTTGGCCGGAATGCCCTTTTTAAGTATTTTCCACCCCTGCTGATCCAGCATTTTACGCAGTACTGGATTGGTGCCATCTCTATTTAAGGCATCCCCAAATAGCCCCAAACCTGCAGCCCTACAATCTGTTCTCCTCTGTTTTCAGCTTGTGTCAGAGAATGAAAGTGGATGCTTTGCCTGAGGACCAGAGTGTGGATTCAGAGCCTGGCTAATGGGCAGCAAAGAATCATTCATATTTCATTCAAATGGTAATGCTTGTTTTGTTTTCTTCTACTCTGACCAACGCCTTTGGCCATACTTGTTCTAACCCATGACACAGTCTAATAAATCCTCTCTGTGATCCACTGTGACTTAATTATTTATGTTTTTAAGGTAGTTTATTTTGAAATCTCAGGACACTAGTGATGTTTTGGGAAGAAAACTGCATAGTTTTCCCCTGCTTAACCTTAATGTAGTTAATCAGTCAAGACTAAGTTTTAGCACTAGAGCTCCAACTAGTAATTGAAGGTTATTAGCCATTAGCTTGGCACTAACTGCATGGCTAAATCAAGGCATGCTTGCCTCAAACCATGTAGAGATGTTTGGTAATCTTTAATAGACTTGATTATGTGGTTTCTGACACTGTATAACACACTGTTATATATATAAAGATGGACTAAAGTATATTAGCACAGCTAAAAACAGTAGGAAGCCAGAGCTGTTTTACAGAAACTTCCTATCTTTTTGTTTAAAGCTAAGATCTGACAGGTCAAGATAAGATTTTTCACAAATTCATATAACAGAAGCAAATCTTAATTTAGGCATTTTATATCATCTTATCTCCAGTTAGGAAATCTTAAACTACTTAGAGATAATCAACTGTCAGTGATGAGGGAGTAGCAAAGTAGCATGCTACTTTTTGTAGTCAACTACAAAAGATATAGTTAATATATATAGTTTTGTAGTTAATAGTTGTAGCCGCTACATAAATGATTGACTTTGCCTTTAGTCTTAATGTTTGTTGGATATCATGCTTTTGGTTGTGTATGTTTGACTGTTGGTCATACATAAACTCACTTTTTGGTGATCTTTTTGTATATTTGCAGCTTTTCAGTTGTATGTTTTTTTTCTAGCACATGATTAAATACAGTGTCTCAAACATTCTGACAATCGCACTTTGAAAGAAGCTAAAATGTAATGCATTATTTTTCAAAAAGTAACTATAAAGTAGCCACTACCTTTTCTGGAAAAGTTTAATTACTAATTTTTCAGTAGCTATCCCAACCCTGTCAAATGTCTGTTACCAAGCAACCGACAATACGTACACAGCTGAAAAACATGATCAAAATAATGTTAAAAATCTAAGTTAGTTAGCGAGACAGCTACAGTCACCATTGTTTAAAAGGACAAAACAAAACTAAAGTTCAATCAACTGGATTTAAAGAACACTGTAACGCCACCTCCTGCTGTTTATTTGGGCATCACCACTAATGTCATGCTGGTAGTGAACTGCATCAAAGGGCAGAAACAGATGGTTAAAACAGAGGTTAAGACATCGCTGGGGTGTCTAAAGTTAGGACAATGTGTAGAGGAACTATTGTCTGGTTAGGATGTGTCTTAAATACTGTTTTCTTGTCTGGAATGAGGATTATATTATGAACTTATGTATGTACTGTTGTTCTGTAATAGCTTCTGTTCTAAATTCAGTCCTGAAGTTGTCATGGTGACTAAACAGATAGGATTTCAGAGTTAGGATGTGTCTGTAATATCACTTTACTAAGCAAAATTAAGCAAGAGCATTATGGGACTAAGCAGTTTCTAAATAAAAGTCACTGTGAATTTGAAATTTTAACTCATAATTCAGGGTGAAACATGATAATATTGGTTGATATTATTTTTTCCACTCACTGGTGCACAGTGATATCAAAAATCAGAACCCTTTCAGACACAGGCAAAAGTCAATACATTTTGATTGAAGACAACAGTAGAACAAGAGTTTAGCCCGGAACATGATATATAACGAACATGAGCAGGGACATGAACTAACAAGATAAAAAAATAAAAAAGTAAAGTACATCACATATCCAAAAACAGTGCTACTCATCCTGTAGTATGAATTTTGCCTGCACCT
This sequence comes from Pygocentrus nattereri, assembly GCF_015220715.1. Classification (NCBI taxonomy): domain Eukaryota; kingdom Metazoa; phylum Chordata; class Actinopteri; order Characiformes; family Serrasalmidae; genus Pygocentrus; species Pygocentrus nattereri. The sequence goes on along the minus strand of NC_051234.1, from coordinate 18,639,755 downwards.
TTGTATGCGTGTACATGAAATCATGTCCTCAAACTATTGTTTTAATAACAAGAACAGATTGAGGTCATCTTAGATGCTCACCTGTACCTTTCTCTCTCTCTCTCTCTGCAGCTGAACGGGATTGAATGAAACTTTCCGAGGATGAAGAGAATGCTTACCTGACTCACAGGCAAATGTCTTTGACGTTTCATCGCAGAAGATAATTGCCACTGCATGTTTTTTAGTCTCCCGGGGCATTCTGGTAATGTTCTTGATGTTGTGCAGCTCGGTTATCTACAGAAATAAAAGACAAAACTCATTACCTAAATGAATGAAGAAGAAAGAAGGAACAAAAGAGAACGACAAAAGAAAGATGATGCCAAAGTAATGCGTGTATTGTTATCTGCTGAAAAACAAAAACGCTTCACCAAATGAAACGACTGCCTGCTAGACGAGGGAAACAAAAGCTCAGTGTAAATCTCTTGCACAGCAAAGAAACATCCAAAAGTCACAGGGTTCTATGTTATACATGTACACTAACTGTGCTGTACTTGCAGAAAATGTCATATTTAAGTGTATTCACTGTATATTTAAGTGTGTTCACTTACTTTCACTTAGAAAATCAACAAAACATGACCTTAAAACTTTTCCACGCAACTGCAAGTTAAAGTAACAAGATTTTATATCACATATTACTGGACAGTTTCTGTTGGTCCATTTGTCTTTAAATGTTGACACAATGTAAGATCAGCTGGCACTTTCAAACTACCTTCAAAGAAATAAATAAAACTGAAGTGGAGACGGTTTTGTTCACACAGAGATGATATAACAATGAAAAAAATGAAATTTATTTCATACAATCCACCCCAACCTGACTTTAGCTCAGTTTAAATAGCCTGTGTCACTCCTGTCCTCACACAGGGCAACAGAATTTAGTCTTTTATAACACAAAAGCCTAAAGGCTTATTCCCATTGTTTTCCCCACACAAATAATGTAAATCCACAGATTTATAGACAACTGTGTAGTAAACCTTCACAAGAAGCTCTGCAGCACTGAAGCACTGCACCTTTAGAAAAGCTTAAATAAGCTACTTGGAGTTTTGGCTGGGACTGGGAGCAGCAGGAGAGCAGTCACTTTATGCAAGGGAGGGGAAAGTGAGTAGCTGGTGCATATGTATTACTGACTCTCATCGGTATTTAGGCAGGTCTTATGTCACCTGTGCCAAATTTGGTCCCACACAACTCACATCAAACAGAAGTAAACGGCAGTAAAGGTCATTTCAAAAATCTCTCAACAGAAAAGACCATTCAGCATTCCTTCTCTGACAGTTTGTAATAAAAACACCACAAAAATACAGATAACAGTTAGAGGAAAATCATGAAATTGAGTAGACAGGGGCTTTGAAATTTTTAACATTGTTTATACATACAAAAAAATATAACTGAACCTTTTAACCCTTTTTCCTCTAAAACAGCATGCCAAAAGTCAAAGGAGCACTGTTCCCACACACTTTGGGCTACAGTACTGATCTTGGTCTCGTTTAAAAGGTAACACTCTCAAGACCAACTTTATCTTGGTGTTTACTATAACTGTCTACCAGTTTCTGACATCTAATTGAAGATATTTTTGTCCATGTAGAATTCTGTGCTATGTTTGAGGGGTTTCATGCATGTACAGCCCAACTTAAATCCCCCACAGCATTTCTAGGGAATTTGGGTCTGAGCTTTGATTAGGCTACTCCACAACATTCCATTTCTTCCTTTTGGGTCATTCTTTGGTGGATTTACTTGTATGTTTGGGATCATTATCCTGTTGAAAGGTCCACTTTTTCAGCTCCAATATTTTACAGATGGTCTCACATTCTCTCCGAGCACTCTCTGGTACGAAAGAGAACTCATAGTCAATTCTATGATTGCAAGTTGGCCAGGCTCTGAGGCAGCAACACAGCCCTAAAATAGCATTCCCACCATCATGCTTTATGGTTGGTATAAGCTTCTTCTGATCAAATGCAGTCTTTTTGCCAGATACTGATTAGCAAACTTTAGTCTTGCCCTGTCGTTCTTTTTAGACAGCAAAGGCTTCCTCCTGGCGCACCAAAGGAAGATGCATGCACTTTTACATCAACAGTGACAAAACCTACCTGCAGACCCTGTGATGACTTTAAGAATTCTGTCAGCATCTTACAGTCTGCTCTGGAGTTTAAATTTACTGGGGTGACCTGGCCTGGACATGCTGGCAGTGGTTTAAATCTCCACTTGTGGATGATCTACCAGACAGTGGAATGATTGATTTCCAATATTTTGGTTATCTTCTTATTTTCCTCCCAGACTCACAGGCATCTACAATTTTAACAGTAATTGTGCCCTAAAACATACAGAAGCGTGTTCTCTGTAGAGCGTATGTTACGTTATTTTCATTTAGAAATTCAAACATTTATACACGAATCAAGCAAAACAAGCCTGTCAAAATAAAAGTCCTGAGATAGCAACCTGAAAGCAAACAATGTAGGGCGTTTATAAATGTGTCATAAATGTGGTCGACCCTAGTGATATCGCAACTGCTTTAATGAATAAGGTTAACAGATGGAATATATGCAGTATGAAGGTTCATCATTCATGATTCAACATGAACTACTTCCATAATAAACACTAACCTCGCAGCCTTGATACTGACAGCTACAACATAAAAGAGTAAGAAGCTTTCTTTGTATCCGGTGTCACGACTTCCTTCGGGACAGGAAGTGACAAAAAAATCTCCTTAACTCCTTAGCCACAAGTTTACGAACACTTCTTCGCTAGCTCTGCTAAAAGAACATTCTGACAGCAGGCATTGTACTCTCTCCCCTCAGAGCCTGCCGGTGGGGGATTTAGAGGCTGTGAGTGAGCGCCTGTTTCTATATGGGTTTCTCTCAGAAAGCAGCAGAGCTCTCAGTTCTTTTGGGGAAAACATCCATTTCAGCTCTAATTCGCTGAAACTCTTCTTAATCAAGCGTTTAGGCAGCGGAGACTGAACGGCCGCAGGGTGTCTGCCTCGTCCTCTTCCTCCTCTTTCCTGTCGCTAAAAGTAGCAAAACTATTAATTTAACTATTTTTCCCGGTAACATGGTGCAACCGTCAGAGAATGTCTTATGAGGACAACTGACACTCAATAATGTCTCCAAGCTTGGTCACACACTAACAGATGCTCCAAAATAATGGATCCAAAATAAATGGGCTCCTATTAGTAGTAATGATAACCAATCAGGAAAACATAAGCAAATACAATTTATACAATTTGTTCGGATCTAGTTTTGAAAATTGAATGACACACAGCGTGAGGAAGCTAATTAGCCTCAGTTTGGTCAGTGTAGCTGAGAAACTAAGACTACTAGAAATTGGAAAACAGAGATATCTAACCAGTTTATCTGATTAGTCAAGGCTATAAAAAGCTCCCATATGGCGAAACAAATTAGTAACAAGCATAGAAATAACACGCTAAGTCATTGCTCCTGAACACGATTCATTTTCCAAAGTTTTCTCACTCGCATTAGAGCACAAACCTGGCTAAAATAACTTTGAAACACTTTGCAAAACAAAGACTGTTTTGCCTCTTGACCTTATTTCCATATCATTGTTGCTGACTAGCAGAGCTGAAATCCTATCAAACTGCTCTGTCTCCATATCTGATAAACAATACTTACAACACTCCCCTTCTTGGGTGATTCTTTGCAAAGTGGAAATTGTTTTATTGCAGATTGAAAACTGTAATATTTTTATTACAAAAAAAAATACATAACCACCTAAAATGTAATCTCTGTCAAACATAGTTTTCTGTCAGAATTCACCTCATTTAACCTCATTCCACCAAATCTCACAGCCTTCCACAGCCTTTACAGTGAAATGCAGAGCTGGTTAGCGTATATATGAGCTTGTATGTATCAGGTTTAAAGTGTCAGTAAAGAGTCCTGGCATAGGGACAACACTGCTGTTTTTCATTTCTAACACCTGGCTGAAAATAGTATATGGCATTTTTCTGCTAATTTTAGTGCAAAATTTCTATTTGCTGAGCTTCACATATTGAAAAAAAATATAACACATTGCAGTCACTTTCGCACAGGCTAAATTTTATGTTTCCCAATATGTTCAATTCAGCAAATAAACAGTAACTGTGCATTAAAATGTGCAGAAGTGTGTTCTGTGTAGAAGATGTGTTCACTTATTTTCACTTAGAAAACCAATAAAATATAGTTTGAGCAGGGGTGTCCAAACCTCTGCATATGACTGTTTATAAAAGGTTGATTATTTATTGCACAAAATAAAATAATGATTACTACATTATTCATTTGTCCTACAGAAATAATGTGATGGCATTTGAAAAAATATATATATTATTATTACTCTTATTATTATTATTCAGAACTCTCTTTTGCCCAACCCCAGTGATCTTCAAACTCTTTCTTTTCAAAAGCCTTTCTAAAGCTCTTACTGCTGAAGCAGACTCCGACTCATCTGCTTTTCCTTTCTTTCTGCTAACCTGCATGTGACTGCTCTTTTATTTTTGGCTGAGTTGTTATGGTGTTTGTGGCCCCTCCAGGGAGTTATCTTCACCCTCCTGTTGGAAACTAAATAGCCACCGGACTACCCACCTCAGAAACATCCCGCTGCTGTGTGCCGAGAGCTCACCCTGACCGGCATCGGCAACCTACTTCAAAACATCTTCAAAAAACACAAACTCATGGCCTCAGCCTGAGGAGCGCTGCCTACGGCGGAGAAATATCATTATTCCAGCCACCAAACCAGACACACTATAAAGATTTTTGAGAGAATAAAGGATTAGTGAGTTTTTTTGACTGGAAGAAAAGGGCATGCATTTATAAACACGGTTGCCAGATACTTACTTTTCCAGCTAATTCCATCAGTGCTGGTTTATTCTTTGTATTTTCTTATTGAGATTTACAATAAACCCATACACTAAATTATACTTGTAAAAAAAGTCAAATATTTTAACTCACACTGCCCTGATTTATGCCCTTAAAGCTAACTGCATGAATGCATGCTGATTCTGGCTTTAAAGAAAAAACTTGTGGGCACTTTTAAAAGAATAAAGAAATCAGGAGTTTTTGAGTTGAGTTGACTGGGTATTTCCATTCATGCTGGTCGATTTTTTGAATGTCTAATTTAATTTTTGGAACTTTTACAATAAAGCTATACAATATGTTTGGCTTATAAAAAAGCATGTTTTTAATATTTTTATGCATTAACGGTGATGAGGATGCCAATACTTGTGACCAATGCCTTGAAGTAATTTCTGATTCACACCCAAGCTGCAGTGACACCAATATTATTAAATGCACTAATCTGCCATGAATAAGCCAACACAACATGCATACAGTGTAAAACATGATAACAGTTTCCCTTTACTTGAATGTCTGAGTCAGGGATGTCTCAGTAATCCCCCATCCCCTGCTGTGTAGTAACTTATGGTCTGAGTTAATGTTAGTACAGGTTGTTACTGAGGTAGCAAAAGTTAGAGAGACATGTTAAAGGACCTACCATTCTGTTGGGGGTTATGATGCCTTTAGCCTTGATTTACTCTTTAGCATGGAGATATATGCAGGTATACATATACACACAATATCGGTCAAGACTTAAGGACCAGGCATCGATAAGGGAAGGGAAAAAGTAATATCTACAGTAAAGGCTTTGCTTAAATACTGTATCTTTATAGGGCCGTTTTCTTCCAAATGGTTTAAGTCTTGCCTCAAACTAAACTGTAATGTCAGCAGTGTTCAAAAATCTCTTTTAGTCCAGGCTTAGGCTTAATGTGAGTTTTTGAAACCCACACTGGGGAAAAAAGAATGTTCTGTTCATTGCCATCTTGGCTTGCAGAAGCCTCAAGCAGTCCACAGAAGAGCTGGTGCTAGTACTCTAACCTGTCCAGTTAATTTTGTGAAGAACACAAAGAAATCACTGTAAATCTTTTGTGATCATAAATCAGTGCTATGCTAATGCTCTGTGTATATTTATCTTCAACACTCTTCAGTATCATCTATGCTTCATGTTCATCAATGTGCCTTTTTTAATCTGAAGAGCAAGAATGAGACTTTCAAATAGAGATTTAATCATTAGATAGCATAAAAGATTCACAGCAATAGCTTTCCAAGATTTTCAAGAGACTTCTTTGAAGTATTCCGTACCTCTTAATGCCCCTGTCAACACTGTTTCAATTTTATTTTTCATTTTGTATACAATAAAGATATGCTGTAGAAAAAGTGTTTCCCAGTGTTATACTCAAAAAATAGATAAATTAATACCATTTTGCATGAAATAAATGCTCCAAACTTTTCAAGCTGTTGCCTGTTCAGAATTGTGTGGGTGTGACAGAATACATAATGACTGACAGCAGCCAGCAGCTTCTTCCAGAAAACAGACCCCTCCACTCGTTTTGTAAAAAAGTCAAAAGTAAAAAGTGCAAAACAGAGAACAAGCTGTCAAATGGTCATTTTAGGGATCTAATTCATTTTTGCAGCTAATGTTGAAAATTTCACACTTTCACCATATGATGGGTAGATCCCAGACATATCATGTCTGTTTTTTGAATGGTCAGCACTTACATCATATCAGTAACCTATAACTAGGTAGCTAACCGCTGGACCATGCTTCTGAAACAGAGGTCACACAAGCTCCCATTATGAGTTGACTTGTTCATATATGCGGACATGGTGGAGATATTTCTCATGTGCCTTATGAGTGCCTTTCTCGTGAGCCATGATTTTGCAGGGGTAGCTAATGTAATACTAAGCTAGTATATCATTTTATTTCTAAAGTAGATCTCTAGCTATGACATTCTCATGAATTTAATTGCTCATACTAGGTTCCTGCAACAGGTGGCTAATGCAAATACGAAGCAGCATCTAGCCATGCCAAGGCTGAAGATTAATCCTTTTTATATCAACATTGCAATTTTCAAATTGCAAAAACTGTTGCTAAACTATAGTTTATATAATCAAGTTGTTTTTTTTAATGAGGGGGTGTTTAACCCAACCACAGAGCTGATGAACTGCCTGTAGATGACCAATCAATGACATCACAAAACTGGCAGTACATCTTGGGTTCAAACTCAAGACAGAAAAAGTGGACATGTCCATAGTGGACAGGTCTTCCTGGCTGAAAACAACAGGGTTTGCATGTTAAAAACAGGATAATTACAGATTTAACAGATTTCCAAACTATTGTTAAATTAACATGTTCACAAGTCTTTTGGCCCTCAGGTGGTTTAAACACCTGAAAGATTTGAGTGCTGACAAGTGCTGATGTTACAACAAGGGGAAAAATGGGCACGGGCTTTGCTTTATTTACAACGTAGAGCTTATAACAGCTGTTGCTTTGGTTGGCAGGTAGACTATGTCCAAAATAAGACAGCTTTAGTTTGGTTATCTGGACTTTGACTAAGAGGCAAGACTTGATTCAGGATCCATTAGTTTGTTTTCTACATTTATCTACATTTTCCTATCTTACTTGTTTATTGTCTATCCAGACAGAACCAAATAGAAGACCACAGTATGGACAATTTTAATCTTTTTTTGTAGAGACAAAGCGCTGCATTTGATCTTTTCAACTTCTTTCATTTTTTTGTTCGGCCGAGTGCCAACTTCTGCCATATTTCTTTCATGCTCAGTCATCTATTATTAATAATTGATACTTGATCTGAGTAAGAAAAAGCCATTCTTGGCAGTTTTTAGCAAAAGAAAACAGCATGAAATCAAGAAAACTTTCTATACAATAAGCTGTTGCAAACTAACAAAGAAAGCATGCAATTTTTTTAAACCATGAAACTCTGGGTGTCCCCAAACTTTTGATGGGCAGTGTATATCTTGTGGTGTTGTGTTCTTCCCTGATGTTTATATTCAGCAGCAGACCATTTCATCCCACTCATGCTTATTCATTCTGAATAAACTGGTCCCTCCTCTGCAACAGAGCCATTTGCCTCAAGCAGTTTCAGAACCTGGAACACCAGCACTTAAATACTTTTATAAGCACAACACAGATGTATTCTGCACCACCACTGAAATAAACAAAAGCCCATCTCTCCAAACCTGGATTTCCAGATTTTCCGTTAAAAAGGAGAAGCAGTACATTTTAGCATATATTTGTTAAATCTGAAACAGCAAAAGGGGAAATTCACTGACATTTCAGTCTTCAGTCTTTCTTCTAAAAGCTCCCTTACAGAATGTTATTATATGAAGACACTGCCTGATGTCTGAGACACTGTTTTATAAGAAGGCTTTTGGCCTAAAACTTGCTAATTAAATCCATTTACGGAGGAGAGGTGCATTTTCTACAATGTAGTGGTTGATATAACATACTGCCTTCATATGCATATGAACTTGAGTGACATCTCATTCTTAATCCATAGGGCTTAATATGATGTTGGCCCATCCTTTGAAGCTCTAACAGCTTCAACTCTTCTGGGAAGGCTTTCCACAAGGGTTAGGAGTGGGAATATGGGAATTTTATGGGAATTTTTGACCATTCTTCCAGAAGCGCATTTGTGAGATCAGACACTGATGTTGGCCAAGAAGGCCTGGCTTGCAGTCTCCGCTCTAATTCATTCCAAAGGTGTTCTGTCGCGTTGAGATCAGGACTCTGTGCAGGCCAGCCAAGTTCTTCCACACCAAACTCGCTCATCCATGTCTTTATGAACCTTGCCTTGTGCACTGGTCCGCAGTCATGCTGGAATAGGAAGGGGCCATCCTCAAACTGTTCCCACAAAGTTGGGAGCATGAAATTGTCCAAAGTCTCTTGGTCTGCTGAAGCATTAAGGGTTCCTTTCACTGGAACTAAGGTGCCAAGCCCAACTCCTGAAAAACAACCCCACACCATAATCCTCCCTCCTCCAAACTTTACACTTGGCACAATGCAGTCAGATAAGTACCGTTCTCCTGGCAACTGCCAAACCCAGACTCATCCATCGGATTGCCAGACCGAGAAACGTGATTTGTCGCTCCAGAGAACACATCTCCACTGCACTAGAGTAGGCTGAGTTGCTGTCATTCCCAATTGCTTCCACTTTGTTATAATACCACTGACAATTGACTGTGGAATACTTTGTAATGAGGAAATTTCATGACTGGACTAGTTGTACATGTGGCATCCTATCACGGTACCTCCTGAGAGTGACTCAGTCTTTCACAAATGTTTGTAGAAGCAGTCTGCGTGTCTAGGTGATTGGTTCTATACACCAATGTGGAATGGAAGTGATTGGAACACCTGAATTCAATGATTTGGATGAGTGAGTGAATTTTGGCAACTTAGTGTAAGTATGAACATGAGCATGTGTAAGCAACTTAGTGTAAGCATGAACATCTGCAGTCAAATTTTATGCTTTGGCAATTTCCTAAGTGAAAAACATGGCAGACAACATGCAGATGGGTGTTCTTTGTAGAGGATGAGTTGATGTTTTTTCATTTTTTTCTTATTTTCACAAAATCACTAAGACATGGAATGTTACCAGAGGCATGTGTATATATACACCCTATATCATGATTTATATCGAAACCATCAGAACTTTTAATTGTACTTTTATATGTAGACACACGGCTTACAAAAAACACATGGCATTATTTTTTACCATTAGGAAACTTGTAAATGTGTCTTGAAGGGGGTGTTTCATGCTGTAGTTTGGTCCATACATGCTGGAACAAATGTAAACTTTCACACCTACTTTGCGTGTTGGGGACCAATCAAACTTTTAGTTTGTTAGTTAGTTCGGCTTGTGTTGACATGTGTGAACATTCCACTCATACTCCAGTGCACAAAACAACAACTGAACAGTGGTCTTCCAAAACGACAGGCCTCGGTCTGCTTTCAAGTGAGCCCTAGTTCTATTCACCTCTGGCAAAATGCCTTTTTATGATGATCCACATACAAACAAGGGCATTCAACATGAGAGCCTGATTTCATTTTCTTCTAGCAGCACCTTAGCGTTATATTGTCTACATAATCTGCCTGTTTAAATGACCAACTCTTTACAGATGCTAATTTAATGCCTGCAGCATTAGGGGCTGCTCCTAATAACAACAGATTAGCAGTAATACATAGTAAAGAAGTGCATTTGATTTTGGCACATGGACCATCAGTAACCTGGCTGGTTCAGTTTAAAGGCCGTAATATGAAAGTAACTAAGCTCTATTTTCCTTGCCAAACATCTGATCAGTTCCCCAGCGAAAATGTGTGTAACTGGTACTTTAGCTTTAGCCATTGCAATGACAAACCAACCAAACCAAATGAAAAAGGTACCATGTCAAAAAAGAACTCTAGACTTTAGAAGACAAACAAGGTGTGAAAACACCTTTGGTCTTGGTTTAGTCCTGTTTCTTAAATTAAGAAGTTCGGGCTATTGTGTGCATGTGAATATAGTGATTGTTCAAATAAGACTGAACTGGTTTCTTTTCCATCTGCTTGGTAGGAACTGGCAATCCTGCCTGTCAACAGAAATGGCAAAAGACTTTTCTCCCTCCCCTCACTGCAGCTTTATCCTAAGCTCGCCTGCGGGAGCTTTCACTATTGCTGAACAAAATTAACCATCTGCATAAAATTCTCCAACAACAAAACTTTCCTGTAAATATCTGCCAAAAACTGGAAGCAGTTATTCACTTCTTTTAGATACAAACTGACAACAGCTTTGAGGAATCTACTTTTACTTTTGAAGTGAGCTGCATTACAACATTTCTGAGAGCCACCCTCGGAGAAATGTGCTGCTAAGCAGGATGCCTGCAGGAGCGGCCCATCTATTTCTGAAGCAAAAAAACTTTACAAGGCAGAAATGTCATATTTGCATCCATTGCTTTCCTCTAGTCTGAATCACTCTTATATTTAGCTCTTTTTTGTAAAGTAGAAACTGCTGTGCTGGACGATACTTCACATTTGTCTTGTACTCTGCTTCTTGGGTGATTTTGAGCTCGACATAAGCATTGTTTCGATTCAGACTATTTTCATCCCTCCACTTTCAAACTGATCTAGAGGGGAAGTCTGTAAATAGTGCAGTACTCCTACTGCACAGCTCTCATAATCCAGATGACAGACATGTAATTAAATTATAAGCTGATTGATAACAATCCATCTGAAGTACAATTATTCCACTGATATATGGATCAATGGGCCACACCTGTTGCCATGGTTATGCTACACTCATTTCCATGATTACACTACTACCATGTCCATGGATACACAATGCCTATTTCCATGGTTACAATATGCTAATTTAGATAGTGACACTACACTCATTACTATGGTTACGCTATATTCATTTCCACATGTTCCTTGGTTATGTTATGGTCATTTGAATTAATTTCCTACATCCATTTCCATAGTTACGTAACACTCATTTAGATGGTGACACTACACTCATTAACATGGTTATTAATTTTCACAGTTACATGATACTTTCCTTGGTGCTCTTATGGTAATTTCCATTAATACGTTACATCCATTTCCATGGTTACACTCATTTAGATGGTAATACTACACTTATTTACATGGTTACACTACATTCATTTCCACAGTTATGCTACACTCATTTAGATGGACATTATAGCCATTTCCTCGGTCACCTCATTAAATTAAAAAAGAATGGGGTTTTACATTTTACAGCTTAGGTGACTGCATTAGTGCCAATTCACTTACATTCTTCAAAAACTGTCCTCTGAGTCATTTCATGGAGTGGCGCTGTTTTGTTCTCGTATGGAACAATTAACAAATTGAGGCTTTAACTGCAACCACGTCCAGACTGAAATAGCTATCTGGCTTCTTGTGAGGTGAGAAAAAACACATAGAATGAAATTAACAACCAAATATTTCAAGCTCTAATTCAAAGCGCTGCAAATGCAAGACTTAGTATTGATGCAAGAGAGAAATGATGCAACATTACAACAAGACTGGCGGGAATTTAAATGATCACATTAATACATTAAACCCTGCACTCTTCATTATGTAATTTTGCTTTCAATACATCATGAATAAATAAAGAAGAGATATATTTGTCCATCCAAACATTTACATTTGTGAAATTGTAATAAACATTTGATTAGAGTTGCTGAGTACATACCAGACTGTGCTTAACTTTTAAAAATCATTAAACACTTCAATGAGATGAAAGTAAAAGGGTTTTCAACCTATTTAGCTTATAGAGACCCATCAGGCATTTCGCATTAAAACCAGATAAAGTCTGGATATCCGTTCTTATACACTCCTGATGATAAGAGCAGTTGTTGCTTTTGTTCTACACTTGATAATCTCCCTGCATGTCTAATGAATAATCTAATTAGAGAGTTGTTGATCTGATAACAGGACATTTACACAAAGCAACAGCTCTAAAGTGGGATATCACAGTTCAGATCTGCAGCTCATTATTCTACAATACCCCACATGTTCATCAGATATTGCTCTGATAACAAGCCTTAAGTGAAAAACATTGAAACAATGAAAGAATAAAAGAAAGATTTCATATTCAGGGCCAAGCACATTTATACATACAATAAACAGAATTACCTCCTTAAGAGTAAACAAAATCTTAAATTTCTTCTTTTTCTGTTGTTGCACTTATTTTTGTGTGTTTGTTATCATGCAAATTACTTCCTAATGTCCAATAAATGGATGATGAATTTTGTCAAAATTCCTCTTCTGATGTAAACTGGACATTCCTGATCTTGGGTCACACACAGATAAACAATATCCACATCAATCACAAGGCTGATGTGGTATGTCCCACCCATACATCTTTACTAAACCTGTGTTCCCCTGCAATCTCTCTGTGTTTAAGTGACTGTGACTCAAAATCAGTTTATTTATATAGTGTTTTTTACAACAGGTGTTTCAGCTTTGCATAAAATCCAGGTCCAAGCCCCAGTGAGCAAGCCAACGGTGAAAGTGGCAAGGAAAAAAACTCCCTAAGAGTTGGAGAAACATATGTGAAAGCTAAGCTGTCTGTGTGTCCATTTGTTCAACAGGCCACGTCTGCAATCCCCCGAATGCAGATACAGCAGTAAAGTGAACTACAAGAGGAAAGTTTGTGAGCAATCTTTAAGTTGGCTTGACATCACCATTGCTATCAAATCCCAGGTAGGTGCTGGGGTGTTACTATGGTTTCCCAGGTGGTTGCCAAGTCATTGTTAGACCATTTATATAGTATCCCAGGTGGATGTTAAAGTTTTGCTAGGCCATTGCTATGTTATCCTAAGTGGTTGCTAAGGTGTTGCTAGGCCATTGCTATTTATCACAAGTTGCTAATATGTGTGTATATAGGTGCTAGTATGTATGTGAGTCTGTATGTAATGTTGATGAGGGGCAGCATCTGAGATGTCCTTTGTGACATTATTTGTGTCAGTAAGATTTAATTTTCTCAACATTCAAATGAAGAACAGAAATTTGGCTTTATCAAGCAACCTTCATTAATATGTTGCCACAAAAAAGCTGGATAATGTTTCTAGTCAGTCATGGACACAGTGGGGACAGTCTACAGCAGAGGTTTCTGGACCCATCCTTTGAGACCCCATGCTCTGTGAATTTTTGTTTTTTCGCTACTCTGCACACCTGACCCAGTCCACAAGGAGCTTATTAAATAGTGGCAAGGACTGGGATTGGGAACCCCCCGCTCTACAACCCTACTTATATATGCAGAGCCAATTTCACTCATTTCTCTCCACTTCACTCACCCTGTTCTGTTTAGTTCTGCTTCAGCGATGTAGCAGATTAGGAACATTTAACTGAGGGCTGTCAATCACAGGCACTCATTAAAATACCAGGTCATGACCAGAGTCATCAGAGAGGTCTGATCTGTGTTTTTAAACCAAATTTTATTGTATTTCTATTTATATATCTATTTTTTTTTATTCCAACTTTATTGAATATTTAATCTTACACTGCAGTTTAGTATTGTACAGGGTACCAAGCTATCTCTACTGCTATGCCAAGGTTTTCTGTGTTTTCTTTATTTCGTTGTTGGTTGTTTCTATATATTTTTTTACTTTTCAGTCTAGATCAGCTTGTATGTATCTGCCTGCCCCACTTTTGACCCCTGCTATTGGTAATGCTGCTAATTTTTGGAGTAGCCCAAATAGCTCCTGCATCCTCTGCCTGTGCCTCCACCACAGCGAGCCAATTTCTGATATAAATAGCAGAGCTCAAACTGACAAGTATCGCTGTGCATTCTGCAGAAAAGGTACTCCTGTAAAACTCCTATAAAAGCTCAAATAGAGAACAAAAAAGTCATTCAATTCAGAAAACACCAATAATATTTCATAATATCCAATCAATAATCAATAGTATAAAATAACAAGCTGCTCAAATGAAGTATTTCTAAAAATTCTTATTTACTATAGACTACTCAAGCTCAATTCAACATCAGATTTCCGTTATCTCTCTCTTTCTCACAGGGCAATCAATAAACATGCACTGCTATCATCTCTCCTTCACAAGACGGAATAAATTCCCATCATTCCTCTCTTCCAAAAATCACTGTCACTACACAAACGCTGAACAGGATATCAAACGCCGCCAGCAGAATAATAACACTGATATCAGTGAGTATAAGATCAGATTATATCCCCCCGCCGAAACTATTATATGAAGAAATAAATACGAAACAGCCTCAGAGAAAGCGTTTACTGAGAGCTCTTCACTACAGACATACAAGTGAACATTACAGTAAATGGAAATATTAATCAGTATTCCTGAAAAGGATGGGGCAAATGTTCCACTTTCTAAAATTACAAAGGTCAAAAACCCTTTTGAAAATAGCCATAAAACCATGTACAGCAAACAATAAAGGGCCCCAAAAAGAAACTTGCCTTGCTTTTTTTCTTGAACTGTCACATTTTCAAAATATACCATTATCCTCATTTTAAATTCATCATAGTTGTGACCTCACCACCATGAACACATCTCCATGCAGAAACACAAGTGGTTTAGACCCACTAACTTAGGCTCCAGGAAGATCATAGTAATGTAATGTGCGGCAGAAGATTCAACGTTGTGCTGTTCCTGGCTGTCAGGAAGCAAATGGAACACTGCAGCTTCCAGAGGATCCACAAATCCAAAAGAAGCAGCTGAAAGTGGGGTTAGTTTAACCCACTGTTACAACTAAGACCCCCAAAGGAAACATTGAGAGAACTCAATATACTCTTTATACATTCAAAACAGATTTTGTTCATAAAATACATTTTATTGTTCTGATATCTGCTCTTCACTGCAAAAATAGTTTCTTGGCAAGTGAATTTATTTTCAATTTAGTTGGTAAAATTTATATTTCTCATTTTGAGACTGTTGTAAGCTGGTTATAAGATTTTTTTCTAGACAATTTTCATCTGTTTGAAGTAATTTTGTGTAATAAAGTCATCTCACTTTATTGCCAGAACATTTTGCTTATTTCATGAACTATGTTTAGAACAAGCAACATTATCTGCCACCTAATAAAATGACTTAACTTCTATTTTTAAGGACCTGACCCTGCAAGAAATTTTTGACAGCGCCAACTACATGTGTTACACTGGGCTGCTTTTTTTTAAGCACTTTATTTATAGATTTTCATTTGACAGACCAGATAAGAAGAAACAATCCCTTTATTTATAAATCAGTCCCTGATTTCCACCCCCGGAGAATCAGTCTCTGGGTCAGCAATGTGGCAAAAGCTATAACATTTGCTTGGAGGGCAGTAGATTGTTCTTCTAATGGAGAGACCCCAAAAACTGCAATTGTGGGATTAGGGTCCACTGTCCCCTGATTTATATAGGAGACTGCTTCAAAGATCTTCTCCCAGAAGTTAGTTAACAAATTGCATGACCAGAACATATGGCCTAGTGCAGCTGGCCTGTGATGGCATCTTGGACATCCAGGATTGGTTCCAGGGAAAATTATGGCCAGTTTCACATTTGAATAATGAAGTCTATGAATAATTTTAAACTGAGTGAGTCCATGTCTAATGCAGAGAGAGGTGGTATGTGTGCGTTTCAAGCTGCTTTGCCAAGTTTCCTCAGAAAGCTCGATTTCCAAGTCCTCCTCCCATGCCTGTTTCATAGCCTCAGTAGTAGGGGGACTGATCTCCTGAATTGATAAGTTTTTGATACTATCCCTTTTCCATATGGATCTAATTCCAAGATGAAGTCTATTGCATGTTTGGGCGGTGTAGAAGGGAATGAGAGGTGTTTTTTTGTAAAACTACGCACCTGAAGATATTTTAAAAAGTGGCTATTTGCAATATTATGGTCTCTCTGCAATGCATCAAAGAAGGCAAATGTACCTTCTATGTATAAGTCACCAAAGAATATCAGTCCATTCCTGTGCCATAATTTGAAAGCAGTATCTGTTCGAGATGGAGGAAACAAGTGACTGTCTATTAACAGGAGAAAAATAATTGCTTGGTTAAAATGGACAAATGAACCATATCTTAAGAGAGTTCCTATTGACTGGGCCCAAATTTTGAAGACTTAGACTAACAGGCAAGGCATAACTTAAGAGGAAAATAGGGGAAAGTTGTGAATTGGGTGCGAGTTCCATAGTAGCCCACATTGGACCTTGGTTATGCCTACACACCAAGATCCAGTAGTTCAGCTTAGAGATGTTAGCAGCCCAGTAGTAGAATAGAAAGTTAGGCAAGCCCAGTCCCCATTTGCTTCTGGGCATCTCTAAGTAGTTTCTTTTAATGCGCGGAGTTGCTCCAGATAAATATAGTGATGTAGCTATTTAGAGTGTTGAACCAGGACTTAGCTAACAGAATTGGGTTCATCTGAAATAAATACAAGAATCGTGGCAGTACTGTCATGTTTACTCAGCCCGCCAATGTAATGGGAAGCCATGACCAGCTTTGAAATCCTGCTTGGTGTGCTCTAAAACTGTTTTAAATTTGTGGTCATAAAGGTCTTCATATAGTTGTGTGACATTAATACCCAAATAGGTGAAAAAGTGACGTTCTAATTTAAAAGGGAATTCGCTATAATCACAGGATGCTGTCTGTTGATTTATGGGGAAAAGTAAACTCTTAGAAAAATTTAATTTGTAGCCCTATAGTCTTCCAAATAGTTGTAATATATCTATGAGCTTGGGAATGGATTCTAACAGTTCAGATATAAACAATAAAAGATCATCTGCATATAGCGATACCTTATGTGTTGTTTGGTTCCTATTGATACCTGCTACACTGGACTGCTTTTTGCATGAAGCACAACACAGGACCACCAATCTTAAAGGCACAAAACAGCCTGTGTAAGCGTTGGTGATAAAGACAGGTTGCAAAACTAAATTATGAGTCTTTTGACCAAAAATCCACACTCGTTCAACAGAGAGAGAGAATAAAATGTTTGTAAAATGACTGTAAAATAGAGGTAGCAGGATTTCTTACCTTATGAAAACTTCGAAAGTAGGCAGCCTTTTCATCAGGATATTTCTCTAATCGCCGTGGTCCTTTACTGGACGCCTTTTTGAATACAAGCCAGCATCGTCTGAAAATCTGTCAAAGAAAACAGCACGTTTTACAGTGTATCATTTGAACCTAGGATATAGTTAACATGAGCCATTAAGCTATTAATATGGCCACCAGAACAGCATCAGTAAATAACACTGATTCACCCAAATTAATAGTTGAACTTCTTAACACAGATGTTAAATCATTTTGGAACACAAATACAACACAACTGAACCTCATATGCATAAAAAACCTCAAGCAGAGCAAAAGATTTGTTATTGATTGGGCTTTGACTCTGACTTCCCTCTTCTTTCATTTCTGTGAGTTTGCTCCCTGCTCCCTCATCGATTAAAGCAAAAAAAAAACATTTGTTGGTTGTAGTAAATGTACTATTCACTGCTCAGTTCAAGCAGTTCATATACACTATATTGAAAAAATATTTGGACGTCTGCCTTCACATGCATATGAAATTGAATGAGACTCTTAATCCATAGAGTTTAATGTGATGTCGGCCCACCCTTTGCAGCTATAACAGCTTCAACTCTTCTGGTAAGGCTTTACACAAGGGTTAGGAGTGTGTTTATGGGAATTTCTGACCATTCTTCCAGAAGCGCATTTGAGGGTCAGACACTGATTTTGGATGAGGCCTGGCTGGATGAGGCCTGGCTCGCAGTCTCCGCTCTAATTCATCCCAAAGGTTTTCTATTGGGTTGAGGTCAGGACTCTGTGCAGGCCAGACAAGTTCTTCCAAAACAAACTCGCTCATCCATGTCTTTATGGACCTTACTTTGTGCACTGGTGCGCAGTCATGTTGGAACAGGAAGAGGCCGTACCCAAACTGTTCCCACATAGTTGCGAGCATGAAATTCTTAGACTTAGACTTAGACTTACACAGAATTTGTCATTCAAATTAACACTGAACAGTGCACACTAGAACGAAATTTTGTGGCATTGGCTCAGAGTAGATCAGTAATACAAGTAATACAATGTATTGTACAATGCAAAGTACAATGTAGTGCAAAGTGTAGTGCATATGTAAACATATGTATGTCAGCAGATAAATAATTTTTAAAGTATATGTACAAGAGTATATTTCACTGGAGGTCCCATGTATGAGGTAATCAAAAAAAAGAAAGAATTGGAGCAGCATGTTATTTAGAGGTAAGCAGTTTTGGCATGTGGGAAGAAGCTGTTTTTGAACCTGGCTGTTCTGCTTTGAAGGCTTCGGAACCTCCTTTCAGAGACCAGCAGCAAGAACAGTCCATGGTGGGGGTGTGAGTGGTCTCTGTTTATGTTCTTAGCTCTGGTCTGGGTTTTTTGAGCACCGGGTATCATGGTACGACAGCCTGTTTCAGCGAGGTGTTGAAGACGTCCGTGAGAACCCCGGCCAGCTGATCGCCACATTCCTTAAGCACCCATCCGTATGTTGTCGGGGCCCACCACTTTCCGAGTTTTTCCTCTCCCCAGGGTTCTCCAGACATCCGCCTTATCCAGGCAGAGTATCTGCTCATCAGGGCGAGGAGTAGATTTCACCACAGGAGTGGTGTTCAGTGCCTCAAACCTTCCGAAGTATTTATTTATTTCGTTGAGAAAGTTGATGTTATTTTCACAGGGGGAGAAGTAACTTTATAGTCCATGACTATCTAAATGCCTGGCCACATTTATCTTGTGTTCGAGGTATTCTGGAAGAAATCTTTTGACCATGAGTCGCCATGACTCTTATGGCCTGGTTCAGGTTTGCTCTCGCTGTACTGAGTGCCACCACATCACCAGATTTGAAAGTGTTGTTTTGTGCTTTCAGCCTCGCACATACCTCACTAGTCATGGTTTCTTGTTGGCCCGTGTGATGTTTTTAATCACACTCACGTCCTCCATGCACTTCTGGATGCATGCAGACACAGACTCAGTATACCAATCCACCCGTGTGTGATGATTTTCGGTGGCTGCTGCCTTGAACATGTCCCAGTCCTTGCACTCGAAGCAATCTTGAAGTCTTTCCATGGCCCCTGCAGGCCAGACCCTCACCTGCCTCATGGTGGCTTTTTTCCTGATCAGCAGGGGCTTGTATGCTGGAATTAGCATCACAGAGAGATGGTCTGAGGAGCCAAGGTGGGGGAGGCCTTGAATGCCTTTTTGATGTTACTGTATGCCAGATCTAGCATGTTCTTTCCTCTGGATGCAAAGTTCACATACTGATGTAAGTGGGGAAGTACAGTTTTCAGATTGGCCTGATTAAAATCCCCCGCCACAATGAAAACTCCCTCTGGATATGTAGACTGCAGTTTGCTGATGGAATGGTAGAGAACATTCAAGGCTTCTCTGGTGTTTGCGCTGGGGGGGATACACACAGCTATAATGTCCAAAATCTCTTGGTGCTGAAGCATTAAGAGATCCTTTCTCAGAACTAAGGGGCCGAGCTCAACTCCTGAAAAACAACCCCACATCATAATCCCCCCTCCACCAAACTTTACACTTGGCACAATGCAGTCAGACAAGTACCATTCTCCTGGCAATCATCAAACCCAGAGTCATCCATCGAATTGCCAGATGGAGAAGCATGATTTGTCACTCCAGAGAACACGTCTCCACTGCTCTAGAGTCCAGTGGTGGTGCTTTACAACACTGCATTCGCCGCTTTGCATTGCGCTTTGTGATGTAAGGCTTGGATGCAGCTGCTCAGCCATGGAAACTCATTCCATTTCTTAAGCTAATTTGAAGGCTACATGAAGTTTGGAGGTCTGTAGTGATTATCTGTAGCAGCCCTGCCTGTTTAACCTGCAGTAGTTTAGCCACACCCATTCAAGTGATGTGTTTCTGAAATTGCACAATATATTGTTTGTTGATCAATATTGGCCTTTGCAATACTGATATGACAGGAGGCAGAGATATAAAAATGAACTTCTAACCAATTATGTGTGTTATGAGTATTCTGACACATCACAGTCCCACATGAGTTTTGATAAATTAACATATTCATGTAATCCCAAAAAAAGGAAATCCTTTTGTTCCAAATAATGCCAACCTTAAACCATGTCATATTACTGATTCACCAGTGTGTTTTTAATATGTTGTAAGGAGAACTGCAAACATGGCATGTAGCAATATAATAACAACAATATTCTTTTGGTCTTTACTGTCCAGCGTTATCCATCAGGGAACCTATAAAAACTCATGGATGCTGTGCCTTAAGTGGGTGCGCACTCTGCAGACTATGTTGTCCATGCCTTTATGAAAACAGAGGGATAAAAGCAGTAAAGGAAACTCCTCTGTTTTATTTTTGCTACCACAAAATACTGCCTGCAGAACCTTTTCCATTGCTAGAGTCAAAATTACTCCATTTGGAAAAAAAGTTAATTTGGGTCTAACAAATCAAACAAAGAAGCTGTTGCTGGTGTCCAGAACATCTTGTTTCACTTTTTCCCTTTTTGTTTTCACAGTGTTTGTCACAAAAACATTATTGCAAAAACACAGGGAGATTCACTTGAAAGAGGCCCAGAATATTCTGTAATAACTCTTGCTAAGACGATGCAATCTGAAAAAAACAACATTTAATGTGCTCCGGGATGCCCCTGCGTCAGAGCGATGAGGTAGGCGCCGGACAGCTGTCACAATGTTTAACTTCTGTTTTCATCTTCCGGGTGCATACCCCTGTACCCCTTCAAGTGTCTGGCAGAAAACGAAGATCACTTACAGCATCACATGTAATGCACTTGATTACACATATTTCAAGGTATGTAGTGTATTATTTTGGTTCAGATTGTTTCATCCTAACAGGAGTTACAACAGAATATTCAGGGCCTCTTTCAAGTGAATCTCCCCGTATTATCGCAATGTGACTTTTCACCAAAGTCATTCAGCCCTAAAAGCTAATCATCACAAAGGGTCCTCTTAGCCACGGTCTCAGGCTTAGTCTTGGACATTCAATAATTCAACACTATCATAATTAATGATGAGGTTTGAACCACTATTTTTCAGAAGGACTGTTAGCATCTGTTTAACATCTCTGATTTATTTATATAATGAATTGTCGTACATTAAAGACTGGCAGCCATTTCCACTAAAGCCGTTTACGATGCACTGGGGGAGGGGGCTGAATAAGAGATGATCTGGAAGACAGCCAGGCTTTAATATCTCATGATTTTTACTACTTTAACCCTTTCAACTCCAATTTAATTAATGCTCTTTTGAAAAGTACCTCCACCATTCCACAAGATACACCAGCCATACATCTGTATAAATACATCTATATAGCTACATACATATCTATATATTGTTGCTGTCTTCAAAACTCTTTTTATATAATTTACAAATGTCAGCTGACCCAACAGAAATGTAATGGACAGTTTTTCTTTGACAAATCCCATACATTTACTATGAACAAATAATATATTCTTACAATATATACAGACCACCCATCATAATTTTCTGTCAAAACATTGACATGACATTAGATATGAGATAATCCGCTTGCACAAGGGAGGAGAAAGTCAAAGGAAATTAAGTAAAGAAACAGTACTCAACTGCAAGACCTGATAGACCACTCTCTATCAGATAAACAGCACTTAAAGCTAGACCAATGGACTGACCCACCCAGAACTCAACATCACTGAACGTGTTTGGGATTATTTGGACAAGAAACAGAAAATGTAAAGCCAATTTCTAAGACTGAACTTGAGGTGTAGAAAAAAAATATCCCTGCAGATATCTATAAAAACTGAAAGTGAGTCTCCTGAACAGAAAAGGCCTATTTTGACTAATAATAAAAACAATGAAGGGTGGTCTCTGACTTTAGCACTGTAGATGTTCAGGCATTTAACTGAAAGTGAAGATCTGACTATCTTCTGTCTATAGCTTTTATTCTTGTTGTGTAGATGATATCAAGTACTTCCCTTGTCAACTAACCGAGATTTCTTCAAGGCCCCCTACAGCTGTGCAGTGACCTGAAACTGAAGCTCTGAGAAAGTATTAAATCAGCCATTAGTGGCTTGGATAATGGAAATGTTGTCAGATGGCTATTTCCAAAAACATAGCAGGAGAATAGTTTTGTAAATAACCCACATGGCCTGATTTAGGCTGGAAAACAAATTAAAACAGAATCTCTGTCCACCTACTCGTGCTGCGGGACAGCAAGAGACTATACTATAAATGTGTGGTACCTTTTAGGAGGATTAATTTTCAGAGGGATTCTCTATTTCCTGGCGCTGACAGCCAATATTCATTTGTGTGATATATGTGCGTTTTCCGCTGCGCTTCAACAGGATTTGTATCCATGGGTAAGATTAATTTGTTTACCCAGCTGGTACAAAGCATAAAACAGGAACAATGCCTTTGTTGGCATGCAGTATAATTGATCTAGGTGAAGTTCTCTACCTATGGCTCTTAATCTGTTCCAGAGCCATATTTCACCAGTATTTAATGACATAACATAATGGAGATTAATGCAATTAAGATTACTCAATCTGCTGTTTTATTGCATGTATGAGTTTTTAGATGAATGTCAGCATAGTTAGACACCAAATGATATCCGTACTACTGCACATATATGTAGAGGCAGGTATAAAACACAACTGTGTGAAGAAACAGGATGTTCTAGATTTCTGTTGTAGATTTAAGACCGACTCCCCTCCTACAGCTCTTTTACAGTACCTTAAATTCTAGGTATTAACCAGGAAAGTGTGAGGTACTAACTTCAAAGTACTAGGCAATTATTTTGAGTCCCATGATATTTAGTTCCAAAGCACTCTAACTAAATTACACTGAAATGCCCAACAGGTTCTAGATATTAATTGGGCAAGTATGTGGAATAAACTCTACAGCACTGTCTATTTTGGGTAAAAAGTAGCAGGTAGTTAGATATTTACAAGGATTATATTCTAATGTACTTAAACCCAAGACTTTAACTGAGATAGTATTAGGCTATAGTGTTGTGAAAAAGTATTTGCACCCTTCCTGGTTTCTTCTATTTTTGCATATTTGTCACACTTGAATTATTTTAGGTCATCAAACTACATGTAATTTTAGACAAAGATAACACAGTACATGTAAAATGCTGTTTTTTAATTATGGTTTCATTTATTAATGGAAAAAAATGGCTCTATGTGAAAAAATGACTGCCCCCTTAGCTACTTCATCAACCAATTAACCAAATTCAGTTGACTACTGGGTTCAACTTCACTGATCACGCTCAGGCTTGATTACCTGTTGAACCTAAACATCACTTCAGTAGAACTTGTCTGGCAATATGAAGCAGGCTAGAAGGTCCCAAAAAGCAGCACATGATGCCACATTCTAAAGGCATTTAAATACAAATTTGAAACAAAATTATTGAAATCTACCAGTCTGGTAAGGGGTACAGAGCCATTGCTAAAGCTCTGGGACTCCAGGGAACCACAGTGAGAGTCATTATCCACAAATGGAAAAAACTTGGAACAGTGGTGAACCTTCTCAGAAATGTCTGGCCTACCAAAATTTCACCAAGGGCACACTGACAACTCAACCAGGAGGTCACAAAGGAACCCAGATGAATGTCTAAAGAACTGCAGGCCTCACTTGCTTCAGGTAAGGTCAGTGTACACAATCCCACAAAAAGAAAGGGCAAAAATGGCATCCACGGGAGTGCAGTTGGGTTCTTCAGCAGGACAATGACCTGAAGCACACAAGTCCACCTCTGAACGACTCCAAAGAAATAAAACTGGAGTTTTAGAGTGGCTGAGTCAAAGTCCTAATTTGAATCCCATTGAGATGCTGTGGCAAGACCTTAAATGGGTAGTTGATGCTTGAAAACCCTCCAATGTAGCTGAATAAAAACAATTCTTCAAGGAAGAGTGAGACAAAAATCCTCCACAGAGATGTAAAAGACTCATCAATGTTTGACTGCAGTTGTCACTGCCAAGGGGTTGGCACAACTAGTTACTAGGATTAGGGAGCTATTACTTTTTCACACGGGTGAAAAATAAATCTTTATCTTCAACAAATGGATCGATCATTTTAAAGCTGCATTTTGTGTTTACTTATGTTATCTCTGTCTTATACTAAAATAAAATGATCTCAAAACATTTAAATGTGACAAATGAGCAAAAATAAATAAAAATGAATGGGGGCATACTTTGTGTACTTCTGGTGCCGGTCCCAAGCCCGGATAAATGGTGAGGGTTGCGTCAGGAAGGGCATCCGGCGTAAAACTTGTGCCAAAACTATCATGCGGATCACAAATATGATTGCCATACTGGATCGGTTGAGGCCCGGGTTAACAACGACCGCCTCCGGTGCTGTTGACAAGCAGGGTGTTGGTGGAAATTGGACTAGTGTAGGTCGAAGACCATCAAAGAGGAGAGGAGGAAGGCGGGTTAGAAGGAAGCGAGAGAGAAGGAAAGGCTTTGATCAGCTTTGAGCCCCTTCTTGTTTGCAATGGTGATGGAAAGGTTGACAGATGAGGTCAGACAGGAGGCTCCATGGACCATGATGTTTGCAGATGACATTGTAATCTGTGGTGAGAGTAGAGAGCAGGTGGAAGAGAATCTGGAGAGGTGGAGGTTTGCACTGGAGAGGAGAGGAATGAAGGTCAGTAGAGACAAGACGGAATACATGTGTGTGAATGAGAGGTAGGCTGGTGGAAAGGTGAAGATGCAAGGAGTAGAGGTTGTCAAGGTGGATGACTTCAAATATCTTGGGTCAACCATCCAGAGCAATGGACAGTGTAGAAAAGAGGTGAAGAAGAGGGTGCAGGAAGAAAGATAGCAGCAAGAGAGAAAGGGAAGGTTTACAAGACAGTAGTGCGTCCTGCTATGATGTATGGTTTGGAGACTGTGGCTATGTTTAAAAGACAGGAGGCTGAGCTGGAGGTGGCGGAGATGAAGATGCTGAGATTTTCGTTGGGAGTGACAAGGATGGACAAGATTAGAAATGAGCAGATCAGAGGGACAGTGAAGGTGGAGCAGTTTGGAGATAAAGCCAGAGAGGCCAGGTTGAGATGGTTTGGACATTTGTTGAGGAGGAATAGTGGATATATTGGTCAAAGAATGTTGGAGATGGAGCTGCCGGGTAGAAGGAGAAGAGGTAGACCTCAGAGCAGGTTTATGGATGCAGTGAAGGTGGACATGGAGATGGTTGGTGTAAAAGTAGAGGAGGCAGTGTATAGGGCAAGATGGAGGCAGATGATCCGCTGTTGCGACCCCTAAAGGGAGCAGCCGAAAGAAGAAGAAGAAGGGGGCAAATACCTTTTCACAGCACTGTATATATATATATATATATATATATATATATATATATATATATATATATATTAGGGGGGCCTAGAAGAGTAATATCCGTGTAAACGCCTGAATCCGATTACACTCCAATCGGAGTGTAATTCTGTCCATGCGCGGCGCGTTATAGCGAAAGGTTTATACCGTTCAACACGGCGGGAGCAGAAACTGGCCTGCAGAGGAGACGAGGTTTATACTCTGAGCTTTAAAAGATGGCGGTGGGACGGACATCCAGCTTCTGTGTCTCAGAGCACGACGTCTTCCTTTATAAGTACAGGTAAAGGACGTTTTTCTGAGTCTAACGTCAGTTTAAAGCAGTTAAAACCACAAGCGCGCCAACTGGACCTCACGTGATGTTCGCTGTCATGGTAACGTTTACTCCAATCGCTACTCCACGCACGCGCGTCATTTTGGATTGGATTACTTGTAGTGAGCATGTAAACGAAGATTTTCATCAGATTGTTGAACAGAGTGAGAATAAACATCTCAGTCTGAGTCTGTAATCCGGTTATATTCAGTCGGATTGGCAAAAATCTTTGCATGTAAACACAGACACTTACTCCTCTACTCTTAATGAGAGACGCCGCGCACGATCAAGTCTCAACATGAACTACGGATGACTCTCAGGGCCAAACAAAATTTGCGTTAACGGCACTATTTTTGAGATCGTGTTAATGCGTTATTATCGCGTTAACTTTGATAGCCCTAATACATATATATATATATATATATATATATATATATATATATATATATATATATATATATATATATATATACACACACACACCACAGGTGTATGAAAGCAGACTGCTTCTACAAATATTTGTGAAAGAATGGGTCGCGCTCAGGAGCTCAATGAATTCCAGTGTGGTACTGTGATAGGATGCCACCTGTGCAACTCACTACTAAATATTCCACAGTCAACTGTCAGTGATATTATAACATAGTTCAAGCAATTGGGAAACTCAAAGTGGTCAGCCACGTAAAACAGAGTGGGGTCAGTGGATGCTGAGACGCATAGTGCGCAGAGGTCACCGACCTTCTGCTGAGTCAATCACTACACTCTTCCAGACTTAATGTGGCCTTTAGATTAGCTCAGGAACAACGCGTAGAGAGCTTCATGGAATGACTTTCCACGGCTGAGCAGCTGCGTCCAAGCCTTACATCACCAAGCGCAATGCAAAGCGTCAAATGCAGGGGTGTACAGTGCTGCCACTGGACTCTAGAACAGTGGAGACATGTTCTCTGGAGTGATGAATCACACTTCTCCCTCTGGCAATCCAATGGACTAGTCTTGGTTTGATGGTTGTCAGGAGAACAGTACTTGTCTGACTGCATTGTGCCAAGAGTACAGTTTGGTGGAGAGGGGATTACGGTGTGGGGTTGTTTTTCAGTGTTGATCTCGGCTCCTTAGTTTCCGTGAAAGGAACTCTTAATGCTTCAGCAGACCAAGAGATTTTCAACAGTTTCATGCTCCCAGCTAGTGGAGACTATGAGCCAGACCTTCTCATCCAACATCAGTGTCTGACCTCAAAAATGCGCTTAGGGAGGAATGGTCAAAAATTCCCATAAACACACTCCTAAACCTTGTGGAAAGCCTTCCCAGAAGAGCTGAAGCTGTTATAGCTGCAAAGGCTGGGCCAACATCATATTAAAGCCTATGGGTTAAGAATAGGATGTCACTCAATTTCATATGTGTGTGAAGGCAGACAACCGAATACTTTTGGAAATATAGTGTGTGTGTGTGTGTGTGTGTGTACACACACAAATATACATGGTGAGCAGTTAGATCCTATTGTTTTAAAGTAAATGTGCTCCAACATCTGAAAATCAGTGTGTACCACTGTAATTGTCATTACAGAAACAGATATTTTCTGCAATTTAGTCAACTTTATTGAGTGTTAATAATAAAAAAATACAATTTTATCTGTGTACAGCTGTTCAAAGCTGTGCTTACTGGTCATGTACTGTCTGTCACTACTGAAACATTCACTATCAAAACATTTGGTAATGTACACATAGGTAGTGTTATAATTCTTTTAATAGTGATGAAATAGAATGCTCAATCATTTGTTTTAATAAAATAGACATAATTAAGGCACAGCAAAAGTATTTTAGTGTAAAGTCTGAAATCTGAACTTTTCATTAACATTTCATGCCCTATAAGTTTTCTGGTGCTTGGAGGTGTTTATAATTTTCCTTCCTGCTTAAATGTGTGACAACACAGTGGATTTAGAGTGAGTCTGTTTGTACTGGTAATCTTGTAACTTCAAATATTTATGAGGTATTTTATTACAGTATAATTTGTTTAGAATATCTTGGTAATAAATAAGACCTACAGTCTTAAAATAATGACCATTATTGTTCTTTTGACTCCTCTTACAGCTAAACTTTAGTGGTCAGCAACATTTTAAGATGTATAGTACTGTACAAAATTCAGAGATGCTGTCATTCATTTAATTTCCAGTAAAACGGTAAAAGTGTAAGATATTAATTTTTCAGCACCAGGACAAAAAACATATACAACAAAATATTACACAGGTGCCTCAACAACAATATAATATTACATTTGTCCACTCTTTACTAAAGTTCAGTCTTACACTCTTAAAAATGATGTCTCATCAAGGGTTCTTTTGTAAAGAAAGTGTTTCTATATAGAACCATGAATACTCCAAGAACTCTTTGCATGATTAAAGGGTTCTTTCCATCATGAAAGGGTTCTTCAGACTGATGGAGGATGTGCTATATAGGACATAGGATGTGCAGTACTATATAGAACCTGAACCTGAAGAACTGTTTCACGATGGAAAGAATCTTTTTATCATGCAAAGGGTTCTTTGAGTGTTCATGGTTCTATATAGAACCATTTTCTTTATAAAGAACCCTGTGATCTTTTTTTAAGTGTGCTGGAAGTTGGTTTTCCATTTTCTGCTTCTCACAATCTAAGCAATCCCAAACACGTTCAGCGATGCTGAAATCTGGGCTCTGGAGTGGTCAGTCAATTATTCTGTGAACACCAGCAGCTGCTTTGTATGATTTGCCTATTTCCTTTTCTAAGTAAGGGCTTCTTGACAGCTACACA
The DNA here is from genome assembly GCF_015220715.1 of Pygocentrus nattereri. NCBI lineage: Eukaryota > Metazoa > Chordata > Actinopteri > Characiformes > Serrasalmidae > Pygocentrus > Pygocentrus nattereri. Next base: position 18,611,011 of record NC_051234.1, on the reverse strand, counting down.
TCCTTTCAGATTCATAGTGTTGAGTTGTCTTCTCACAGTGGAAGGATGGACAGAAACACCTGTGTATTTTTTTCAGATCTGAAGCAGCTAGATTTTTCTCCTCTCTCTCAAAGATGAAAGCTTTAAGTGCTGTTTATCTGATGAGGACAGTTGTAGTGGTCTCCTAGGTCTTGCAGGTGGTCGTCCCATTTTCTCTGTAGCTTTTTGAACTCCAGTTTTAGAAACTCCTGATGAAAGCTAGTCTCAGATTTTTGCACAGTACTGTAGATCTGACTGCTTTGTTTACCTCCTTTTAATTTTTAGTACAGTGTAGGCTGGCTTACAAACCAAAAAACATCTATCAGTGGAAATTTCAAATAAAATGTACAGATATTGTTGAATTTCAGAGGCAGCTTCTGACTGCTAGATGGGTCCTTCTTTTATACTTGTAATGGAACATTTCTTTCAGGCTAATACTGACTCATTTCATAGCTTTTATAGCACTGTACTGTTGCCAAACCCACCTCACCAAGGTAACATGACAGAGTGACTGTAAATGAATGTGTAATTAGCCTCTCTCTCACTCGCTCTTCAGCACTAAAGACAGACCGTATCTCTGAGAGAACACTGATTGCATACTGAAATTTCAAAGCCTGATTAATGAATAAAAGCCCTTTTCTCTGTAGAAGACTATTTAATTATGAATCCGACAGCAACGTTCCCTCCAAAAAAGACAGAATCGAGAGACATCCACGAGGGCCCTTCAGAGCCAGGTAAATTTAGTCACTTAATTAAAACTACACACAACAGACAGTGTTTACATCAAGTGAAGCAGCTTTGATATAAATCATATGAAGCACAGAACACCCAGACACTGAAGGATGAGGTAAGACAGCACTGCCCCATATCACAGCTGATAGACTTTAAATATTGAGCTTCCTCTGAAAAAACCCTCATAATGTGACTGTAAATAAAAGATGAATTAACTCATAAATGTGTAAATGGTATATTGTGGCCACACCACAACACACTCAATGGCATTTTACAGAGGGGGTCCGAGTGGGGCATAGAATCAGAATGCAGCTATGAATAACGCAATGTGACTTTGTGGCAGTGGCACAGCCACATTTTCATCTTGGTGGGCCTGGTTACAGGCTGAGGGCACCTGGAAGTATTGTGTACCAGAGATCACTTTAGTTAGGAGGAACAGTACCAACTCACCAACTTTACTGTAGCGACATTGTTAGAAACTGACCAGTTTTGTTACTAAACATGCACCAATACCACGATTCTGATACCTGATGGTTAAGTATCAGCTGATACCCAGGGTTCACAACACATTTTGGACTTTTAACTGAGCTGGACTTTAGACTTAAAATCATTTTGCTTTGATTGTTCAACAACCAAAACAATCATTACAACACAAAAATTGACCAAATTAGCTAAAATTGTCACTGCAGAAACTACTAAAATCGCTACTAAAACGTACACTGTTAGACATAAGTTGTTCCCTAAACCAAGAGCCTTCTTGCAGTTCAGGCTGATGCAAGCGCTCAAGCCGAGCTTGTCGACTTGTATCGCAATAAGGAAAAGGGTAAACGTAAAACGAAAACAATGCATGAGTTGAGGTGCTTTTTACACAGAAAAGGTCAAATCAGGTCACATCTGGTCAAAGGGGAATGTGCTTTAGTGAAAATGGGAATGTGAATAAATGGGATCCAGCCAAAATACCTCCAGACCCCACCCAGACACAAAACACATGTTAATGCCAGGTGTAAACAGGCCCTCTGTGTGAAATGTTGCCACTCTGTGTTGACCTGCTAGTGCACAATGAGGAGTGAAAGGTAGGGGAGAAATCACCCCCCAACCCCCCCCAGCTATGAAAACTACTAGCATCTATTTCTATTCCACAGATGGCCATGCCAAGATAAAAAGGACAGCCCAGCTGCAGCTTCTTCATATCAAACAGTTCTGCACAACGGACACTAAAAACGGAATTTCTATTTGTTGGATTACACAAACACGCTGGTTCACCTAAACACCCAGAGAAAGTCATCTGGAGCTGTGAACAGTCTGGGTGATGACAGCACACTGTAAATAAACTCTGATTGGCTAGAGGTTCATTTTGATAATGATTAACAAACCATATACTGTGCATCAATACTTATAAATGCTGTCCTCTAAATTGAAGCTACTTTTCCACAAAGAATGATGGGGAGTGTTTGGACAGAAATAGCAAACGTTCCTCCTTCACAGCAGAGGGCTCTGATGGGTTTCAACAGAAATGATCTGTGGCTTGACCTTCAGAATAAGCAGCCACATTTGATGCACTGCACAAAACGCTGTTTTCCAAGAGAAATCATCTTAAATCCATCCAACATACCGTCACTGTTGGAATAACACCTTATTTCCAAAATGGTCACTTTACAGGAAAAGGAGAAAGAAACTTCCTATCGTTTTTTGGATGTTACTGAAAAAGATTTTATTCCAAGTAATTGTGTTCATTTAATGTATGGTAATTGTTAAATGTAAAGAGCAGCTGGTATGTTAAGTTTTTCTTGTTTCAAAAGAAAAAGAATCAACAAAAATAAAAATAAAAAGTGATATGTAATATTTATCATTATTCCTTTTATTCTATGAGTAAACATAAAAAAGAAAAATGATTTTATTCCATTGGGAGATACTTTTGTTTCAAGAATGAAAGTTAAGGATAAAAATGTCTTGAAATAGGCAGAATAATTGTATCCTTGACTAGATTTAAAAGGCATCATGCAAAATCTCACTTTTTGGAAAAAAAGAGTTGTCTAAAGTTCCAAATGTACCTTTCACCCCTCAGGCCATACAGTCTACCTATGGAAACTAAACTACAAAGCAAGCTCCAAAATAGCTGGGACAGTGGGTAAAATGCAAAATAGGGAATGGTTTCCAAATCCTTTGTGACCTGTTGTCAATTGAAAGAAGTACAAAGATGAGATATTTGATATTTGAATAAAAACTTTTTTGGATAAGTACACTACTTCAGTTCTAAATTTGAAGCCTACATAATGTTCCAAAAGAGCTGGGACAGAGGCATGTTTACCACTGGGTCACATCACTTTCCTTTGAACAGTGTTTCATAATCATTTGGGAACTGAGGACACCAATTGTTTTAGTTGTGCAAGTTAATTTTTTTCCCTTATTTGCTTCAGTTGCTCAAGAGTCCCGGGTCTACGGTATCATTTATTTTGTTTTATAATGTGCCACATGTTTTCATTGGGAGACAGGTCTGACTGCAGGCAGGCCAGTCTCGCACCTGCACTCTCTTGCAACAAAGCCATGTTGCCACTGGCTTTTGAACTTTGTGTTGCCGACAATCGGAATGTTCTTTTTCTATTCTGGCCTGAAGAATATGATGTCTATTAACCAAATTTCTAAAACACAATCTGAAAGGTGAAATTGTTAGGTCACTTTGTGTCAGTCCAGAGAACTTGGCGGTGTTTCTGGATGTTGTTATATAGGGAACAATAACAAATGTGATCTTCAAAAATTACAATTTCAAAATATCTTATTAAATTGGACAAATAATGTGCTTTTTTGTATCTGTTATCATAAATATAGTTATCACTGTTTATAATTTCCTATTTCAGTTATTAAAACTGTATTGGTCTGGTTACATCCTTTGACATTTACTGGTTGTACCACCTGACATTTCAGACTAATTTCAAATTAAACAAGAATGTATAAACACCTGTAGAAAATGTTGTCCTTGAACCTGGGTTTAGATGTAAATTTTTTCAAACTAGCATTTTTATAAGGTCACTTGGGATTTTTTTTATAATGGAATACCCTGGCCTGATTTGGTAAAAGCATGTTAAAATAAAGGTCCTTTGTTTTTGGCCTTTGTTTTTGTTGTGCAGCCTGACATTTGAGGAACTAAGAACTTGCAGAACTAAGAACTAAATTTCATTTTGTAGTTTGGTTGCACCACCTGACAATTTTAGATTTTTGGATGAATTTTATATGAATGCCCTGAAAATGGTTTCACATGAAAGAGGTATTGTTAAATAATTTGATATATGTCATGTATTTATTAAAACTATTGTTGGAGAAAATAATGAACATGGAAATAATGTATGCCTTGTCAATGACCCATATGGCTTTCACTTTGCAGAGTAGAGCAGATTTACATTGGTGTGACAACATTTGGCAGACGCTTTTATCCAGGATAATAATTTTATAATTTTCAAAGGTAGGCAAAGTGTTAGGAGTAAACCAGCCATTAGGGGTGCACTTTGTGTACATCTGGTGCGGTCCCAAGCCCGGATAAATGGTGAGGGTTGCGTCAGGAAGGGCATCCGGCGTAAAACTTGTGCCAAAACTATCATGCGGATCACAAATATGATTGCCATACCAGATCGGTCGAGGCCCGGGTTAACAACGACCGCCTCCGGTGCTGTTGACCAGCAGGGTGCCGGTGGAAATTGTACTACTGTAGGTCGAAGACCATCAAAGAGGAGAGGAGGAAGGCAGGTTAGAAGGCAGCAAGAGAGAAGGAAAGGCAGGAGTGTGGAGGTTAGAGTAGGGACTCTGAACATAGGGACAATGACTGGTAAAGGCAGAGAGCTTGCAGACATGATGGAGAGAAGGAAGATAGATATTCTGTGTGTCCAGGAGACCAGATGGAAAGGAAGCAAGGCCAGGAACATTGGAGGTGGATTCAAACTGTTCTATCATGGTGTAGAGAGGAAGAGAAATGGAGTAGGGATAATCTTAAAGGAACAGCTTGGGAAAAGTGTTCTGGATGTAAAGAGAGTGTCAGACAGGATCATGAGCCTGAAGTTGGAGGTTGATGGTATAATTTTGAATGTGGTCAGATCATATGCACCACAGGTTGGTTGTCAGTTAGAGGAGAAAGAGGAATTTTGGAGTAAGATGGATGAAGTGGTAGATGGTGTCCCTAGAGAGGAGAGATTAGTGATTGGTACAGACTTCAATGGACATGTTGGTGAAGGGAACAGAAGGGATGAAGAGGTGCTGGGTATGTATGGTGTGAAAGACAGAAATGTGGAAGGTCAGATGGTTGTAGATTTTGCAAAGAGAATGGAAATGGCTGTGGTGAACACGTATTTTCAGAAGAGGGAAGAACACAGGGTGACATACAAGAGTGGAGGGAGGTGCACACAGGTGGATTATATCCTTAGCAGGAGATGCCACCTAAAGGAGATTGGAGATTGTAAAGTGGTACCAGGGGAAAGTGTAGCAAGGCAGCATAGGGTGTTTGTCTGTAGAATGAGATTAGAAACAAAGAAGAGGAAGAGAGTGAAGACAGAACCAAAGATTAGATGGTGGAAGCTGAAGGAGGAGGATGGTTGCAGGCAGTTCAGGGAAAAATTGCAACAGGCCCTTGGGGGCAGTGTGGAGCTGCCCGAGGACTGGGAAACTACAGCTAAGGTGGTGAGAGAAACTGGCAAAAATGTGTTGGGTGTTTCGTCTGGTCAGAGGAAAGAAGACAAGGAAAGTTAGTGGTGGAATGAGGAAGTCCAGGAGAGTATTCAGAAGAAGAAGGCAGCTAAGAAAAAGTGGGATAACCAGAGAGATGAAGGAAGTAGGCAGGAGTACTGTGAGGCTAGTCGCATAGCGAAAAGAATGGTGGCAAAGGCAAAGGCTCAGGCCTATGATGAGCTGTATGAGAGGCTGGACAGTAAAGAAGGAGTAAAGGACTTGTATCGTTTGGCTAAACAGAGAGATAGAGCTGGAAAGGATGTACAGCAGGTTAGGCTGATAAAGGATAGTGAGGGAAATGTACTAATAACTGAACAGAGAGTGTTGAGTAGATGGAAGGAATACTTTGAAGAACTAATGAATGAGGAAAACGACAGAGAGAGGAGGACAAGATAGGGGGAGAGATAGTGGATCAGGAAGTGCAGAGAATTAGTAAGGTGGAAGTGAGTGCAGCTTTAAAAAGGATGAAGAATGGAAAGGCAGTTGGTCCAGATGACATACCTGTGGGGGTATGGAGATGTTTAGGAGAGAAGGCAGTGGACTTTTTAACCAGGTTGTTTAACAAAATCCTGGAGAGTGAGAGGATGCCTGATGAGTGGAGAAGCAGTGTACTGGTCCCCATTTTTAAGAACAAGGGTGATGTGCAGAGCTGCAGTAACTACAGAGGTATAAAGTTGATGAGCCACACCATGAAGGTATGGGAAAGAGTTGTTGAAGCAAGGCTAGGGCGAGAGGTTCAGATCAGTGAGCAGCAGTTTGGTTTCATGCCCAGAAAGAGTACCACAGATGCAATTTTTGCATTGAGAGTGTTGGTAGAGAAATACAGAGAAGGTCAGAAGGAGCTACATTGTGTCTTTGTGGATCTAGAGAAGGCATATGATAGGGTGCCAAGAGAGGAACTGTGGTACTGTATGAGGAAGTCAGGTGAAGCTGAAAAGTATGTTAGGGTGGTGCAGGACATGTATGACGATAGTGAGACAGTGGTGAGGTGTGCCGTTGCAGTGACAAATGGGTGAAGGTAGGGTTATATCAGGGATCAGCTTTGAGCCCCTTCTTGTTTGCAATGGTGATGGAAAGGTTGACAGATGAGGTCAGGCAGGAGGCTCCATGGACCATGATGTTTGCAGATGACATTGTAATCTGTGGTGAGAGTAGAGAGCAGGTGGAAGAGAATCTGGTGAGGTGGAGGTTTGCACTGGAGAGGAGAGGAATGAAGGTCAGTAGAGACAAGACAGAATACATGTGTGTGAATGAGAGGGAGGCAGGTGGAAAGGTGAAGATGCAAGGAGTAGAGGTCGTAAAGGTGGATGACTTCAAATATCTTGGGTCAACCATCCAGAGCAATGGACAGTGCAGAAAAGAGGTGAAGAAGAGGGTGCAGGCAGGATGGAGTGGGTGGAGACGGGTGTCAGGGCTGATGTGTGACAGAAGGATAGCAGCAAAAGTGAAAGGGAAGGTTTACAAGACAGTAGTGCGTCCTGCTATGATGTATGGTTTGGAGACTGTGGCTCTGTTTAAAAGACAGGAGGCTGAGCTGGAGGTGGCGGAGATGAAGATGCTGAGATTTTCGTTGGGAGTGACAAGGATGGACAGGATTAGAAATGAGCAGATCAGAGGGACAGTGAAGGTGGAGCAGTTTGGAGATAAAGCCAGAGAGTTGGAATGTTGGAGATGGAGCTGCCGGGCAGAAGGAGAAGAGGTAGACCTCAGAGAAGGTTTATGGATGTAGTGAAGGTGGACATGGAGATGGTTGGTGTAAAAGAAGAGGAGGCAGTGGATAGGGCAAGATGGAGGCAGATGATCCGCTGTTGCGACCCCTAAAGGGAGCAGCCGAAAGAAGAAGAAGAAGAAGAAGAAGGCAAAGTGTTAGGAGTCTAGCGTTATGAGTCTTGCCCAGAGACTCTTGTTCACAGGCAGTCAATTGTGGTTTTAAACACAAGTCATAATTTATTTACAAATCACTGCCTTCTGTTTTTATTTCCATTTAAAATATTGGTCCAACTTTTTTGTGACAGGGTTTGTAATAAAACAGCCCGTTTTGAATCCACTGTTTTTGTGATGTCAGATAAAGTGAAGCGTTCACATATACCCACCTATTCAGCCTGTAGTAGTTTAACCCTACTTATTCACAACATTCACAAGGAGTGTATTATCTTGGAACTTTTAGAATGAAGTACAACACAAGGCAGCTGATCAGAATAGAGCTCATTTATCAGTTTTAAAGGCACAATAAAAAAGGGCATGTTTAAAGCATACAGAGAGGTTGGAAAACGGTCATGTAAAAATAAATTATGACCACACAATTATAAATTACATTTATAAATGTAAATATGGAGAAAAATAAAATACAATACAAATGTAAGATTTGGGTTTAAGAGTATTTCACTTCCTAAGATATATATATTTTTGCCAATGGTCAGATAACAGCACACAGCAGGGGAGCTAAATGACCTTTTCATCTGCCAACACCTGCAAACCTGTGTGTGCTATGATCCACCAGCTGCTACAGGTGAAGGTATCTCATTAGTTACATAACACTCTACAATGAACAGCAGTGGTCCTCACATTATTTTTTAGAATGTGGAAAGCCTCAACCTCGCCCTCACCTGGTGAACAAAGAGCTGTTATCATTAACTATGGTCTTTAATAGCCTATAATCTACTCCAGTGGCAAACTGTGACTATTAGAGTAAGGCCATCAGTTTGGCCTCAGGTTATAAATGTCAAGGCATCTTTATGACAATGCTAATTCCTTGCTAGCACCTCTGAGGGTTTTTAGTTTTACGCTAGCACAATGATAACAGCGATTCATGTGAAATATTTTTGTTCTAAATTTAACATGGATGTCTGAAGCTTCCATAAGTTTAACCTGAAGCTTGTAACAGACAGCTGCAGATGCTGTTTTCCATTCCAAACAACTGACTGAAACCTGCTTAGACTCAACTAGTCTGTATTCACAGGTAGTGACTCATCTAGAACTTCCAGAAGGACTAGTGTGGCAGAGTGTCAGTTCCTAATTACATTGATAGTTAATCTAGCTAAGGCCTTTAGACCAAATTCTGAAGTCCTAATCAATGGGAAGTACAAGGTAGGTGTTTCCAATAAAGTTGGCAATGACTGGAAGAGCAAGGTAGGTGTTTTTAATAAAGGTGGCCAGTGAGAGGAAGTACAAGGTAGGTTAGTTTTTCTAATAAAATGGTCAGTGAATGGAAGCACAAGGTAGGTGTTTCCATAAAAGTGGCCAATGAGTGGAAGCAAAATGTAGGTGTTTTTAATAAAGTGGGCAGTGAGTGGAAGCACAAGGCAGCTGTTTCCAATAAAGTGGCAAATGAGTAGAAGAGCAAGGTCAGTGTTTCTAATAAAGTAGCCAGTGAGTGGAAGTACAAGCTTAGTGTTTCTAATAAAGTGGTCAGTGACTGGAAACACAAGGTAGGTGTTTCTAATGAAGTGGCCAGTGAGTGGAAACACAGGGTAGATGTTTCTAATAAAGTGGCCATTCAGTGGAAGCACAAGGTAGGTGCCTCTAAAGTGGATAGAGAATATAAATGTATTTGCACAAATGCATTTGAGTTTTTATTTTTGTAAACAATTAATGTAGTGCCATTATATTTCAAAATATGCACTTTTAGCAAATATGGTGTATCCTATTTCAATATTTCATAAAGTCAATATTATTTTCTCTTTGGTGCATTTATACTCATTATTTTGCAGACATGCAAACAGAAGATGGCATAGCAACACAAACACACAGATATTAAAAAAGACGAGAGATTTTTTTAGTTTCTTTCAATTCTCAACAGTATAGAGTGGCACATTTTTTACAATCTCAATCAGAAAACATAGCTGTGAAAATAAATTAACAGCAAGTGAATCACCAGGATATGCCCAGATTGAATTAGTCATTTATTATTATACTATAATACAGTGCATTACCTATTAAACCCATTCATATATTTCAAAGCCTTTCAGCAAAGATGAATCACTGCAGTGCTTAAAATAGATTGCTTTTACGACTGAAGTGAGAATTTGTTAACTGAGAAGCAACAAGGGAGAGATGAAAGGAACTACACAGACAACCAGTAATGCAGAAGATGTGTTAAAAACATGAAACACATCCAGCTTATTGGACGCAATGATGGATAAATAGTAAGGCATGATTATATGTGTGTTGTGCCTTCTTACAGACCAAAATTTCATCAGCAGGCCTGTGGTTTCTTCTGATCAGCTACAAAAAAGTGGCATAATTTGATATGTTATCTAGTTGGGCAGTTAAAACGGCTATCATTAATGCAGTCATGCCTACATTTTTTTTTTTAAAGAAGAAGCATGATTCAAGTTTAAGGTGCACCCATAGCTCACCCAGCTTGTACAATGTCCATAGAAAAGCAGTGGAGCAGTCGCACATGAGCCTAAGGTCAACATGTCCACAGGAAGAGTCTGTGGTTTCATTCTGGGAGGTCAGTTTGGTGTGGATGAGAGGACATGCAACATATTTTATTTACATGTATGTAAATAATATCCATTTCTATAAAAATATATATTACAGAAAAATACTTGTGCTCTTCTCCTGTAAACTTTCCATTTTGGAGATGCTAGGTTTTGAAAATACCTATAAAATCAGTTATTTGCTCTCTCTCTCTGTGTGTGTGTGTGTGTGTGTGTGTGTGTATATATATATATATATATATATATATATATATATAGAGAGAGAGAGAGAGAGAGAGAGAGAGCATGTGTATACTTATAGTGTTTATTGAGTTTTTTGGTCTGTATCTACAGCTGTTTGTGGAAAGTGTGACAGATTCAACAGAGTTAATCACAGATTACAGTATCTGGGGCATTCTAAATGTAAAAAAGGACTGCAGCACCTCCGCAATCCGTAATCAAAGTACTCCTCCCAGCATACACTCTTCATTTAATAAACCATCACAGACTCACCAACTAGGCTGTAAATCTAATAGAAATGATGGGCAAAAAAGAAGTGACTGTGACACAGCAGTACATACACACACCAGACACTCTGTGCCTCTTTCTTACACTACACACAGTCTTACACACACACACACATAGCCTAATGAGGTCACACTGTGACAGTGAAGGTCTAATACAGCACCAAGACGTTCTAATATCTACAAAAACGGCTAGAGGATCACTAGAGATCTGTAGGAAATCACTGAACATTTGACAGTTACGTCTACCATCGGTACTACTGTATCGCTAAAGGGAAATTCCATCATTTTTACATAAATTCTGCATAATTCAGTGGTTGAAATGTAAACAGCGTCATTCAGATGTGACATATATCAACGTAGAGAAGCTTACTAATTCAGATTTTTTTACAGTGGTGGTGATAGGATCCAGCGGTCGTGATGTCTACAACATAAATATAGCCATTTCATTCACTATCTAAAACCACCAGTGAACCTACACATCTTCTGACTTTTGACATAGAATGATTAATAAGCCTGGGACTTTAAGGGGTTAAACTCTTCAGATGTCAAATTCATTTCACTCTATTTCTATTCATATCACATAAACCACTTATTATGCAGACATTTAGAAACATCTGTCAAAATCCCCTTTACGCCTGCTGCAATACAATTAGCACTACGCATTCCCTGTCCACTTTATCAGAAACCCCTTTTTTGTAGCTCCACCTAGCTGGTGTACAGTTACAGTCTGTAGGACAAGTGGTGTTAGCCATCCTCTAGCTCAGGGGTATCTAATCTTATCCATAAAGTGCTGATCTGTTGTTGAAGACTGATTACGCAAGTGGAATTTATTTAATTGTGCCCCTGAATGAAAACCTGCAGCCACACCAGCTGTTTATGGATAAGATTGGACACCCCAAGTCTAGCCCTTCATCTAGGGGTGGGAGATATGGCAAAAATATAACATCATGATACATGATATGTATCAGAATATTTAGTTTTTCTGAGGTTGAGCCAGTTAGAACAGACAAAAACAGAACCAGCACCACTTTTTTAAAAGGCCATGAAATGCATTAATCCTATAAATTAAGCCTACCACAGGCTTATTATATACTAAGATTTATTATTTAGTAAACTACAGGTACTTCAGTGCCAACTGGCTGAGCTATTCTTAGGTCATGGAAGTGTGTAGTAAAACTTTGGGCCTGCCAATGGACCCTGCCCTGCCCTGCCCTGCCCTGCCCCATTATTAGCCAGTGTTCAGCACTGGCTAATAATGTTCTCCTTGTGATGAAACATGTAGTCGGTCAGTGCAAGTCCTGATGAAAGCTATGATATGCTTGCGAAAGCATATTGTGGCAGTGTATTATGATAACAATATAATATCATCACCCCATGGATACTTTCATCAATTTTCAGTCTCTGAACATAGAGCTACTCTTGGATGTATAGTGTTACGCTCCACCTAGAATGGTCCAGCACCCAAGTAATATCTGGTCATTGGAGGTTCTGCGGTGGTCCTTTTCTACTGATGAATAGGGTAGAGGGGGGCTGATAAATTGTGCAGTAACAGATGGCCTACAGTCTGTAAAAGTAAACCTACAAAGTACACCTACACTGTAGTTCAAGAGCTTGATAGCACTTCCCACATTATTAGTTGTTATTCAATAATAACAATAATAATATTAATTGTACATAGTAGTGTTATAAATTAAACACCAAAACATAAACTGATTGCATTTACAGCTTAAAGTACTCTGGAAACAACAAGTTAGAAGGTAACAGAAATAAATGTTATTGAATAAAAACTCTATTCATCATCATTTCTTGTCACAAAATTCCTGTGGTCAGCTATTTAATTAGCAAAATTTGGTCACCGCTTCTTGAATATGAAGCATCTTGGACATGAATTTCGCTGCCTGTTCTCAAAACTATATAGTTATGTTAGTTATCATTCAGTCTACAATCTACAGCTGTGTTCATCATCAAATATGTCTTAATGTTACAGCTTCCACCCAATAGTTAGAAATTTTGAATACTAGCATCATATTTTAGTCTGTAAATGTAACAAAAGTTTAGTTTGTATCTGCAACAAAATTGTTTTTTACTAATGAATAAAAGGGGATTACAAACTAGGGATGCACCGATGCCACATTTACCTTCTGATAAAAAAACTCGATCCTTGAGCATTGGCTGATATGAAGAACTGATACTGATATAAACTCTTTTTAACCTAACAAGCTTATAAGTCCTGACATTTCTACAGTTTCACTTTTTAAATGTTTTATTTTGGTAAAGGCTATGCTCAATGTCAATGTCAGGGATGTCAAAAACTGAACAAAATCAAAAATGGAGATGTGGTTTGTTCCAACAGCAGCTATATAATTTTTTATTATTTTTATTATCATAATTTTTTTTTTCATTTTATGACATAATCTGAAAATGCCTGTTACGCTTTACATTGTGTGTAAATTGTTGAAATCATGATGAAAAATTTACTTGAAAAAAATATCTGGTTCTATTGTCTATTGTAAGGTTTTTTCCTTCTGTAAACTTGTATACGTATATACTTTTCAGTGGTCTGTACATGGTAGAGGCTATGGACATGATTGTACAGTGCAGCTCCATTATGTTGGTGTACAGTTACACAGTGCATCAAGATGGAGCTACAGAGTAGGGATTTCTAATAAAGTGACCACAATGTGTAGACACTAATACAAACGGTATTCAGCTTCAGTTTGACACTCTCTCATCCAAGGTGGGCGTGGCCAAGACGGTCAGAAACTCGGGTCACATTCAGCAGGTAAGCATGACTCATTAACTTTTGATATTACACCCACTTCCTTGCTGCTAATGTCGTTACTAGAAGGTCATGTTATATGGCCCGTCCAGCCTATTAAAACACGGAGGGCTTAAATTCACTCTACCTGAACCAACAGTCATGCATTTTGTTCTACTACACCCTCAACAGAGCCACTTAATTTAAATGCTAAGTAGCTTCCCCCCACCCCCTCCACTGTAACGAATTGTTTAGCTGCAGACGAAGCCCATGGCTAAAAAAAATACTCTACAGGGAGCATGTAGGTCACAATAACCTTTTGCAAGGAACATTAGTTAAAATGTCAAATACGAGGCAGGCTCTGCACACACAGGCACATTACAAAAATAGCAGCAAAAATAATGTCAAAAAGCAAATGTAGGTCAATATTGGAGTTTCTCTATATTAAAGGAAAAGCAGCAGTGCTGGAGAATGCTTGGGTGCTAAAGCTGCCATCATTAAGGAAGAAATAAAGGATATTATGAGATATTTTGCTGGTGTAATGTTATGATGTTATAATAAAACACATATTATAATAATAAGAGTTGCACAATACATCATTTGTTAATTGTCATTGCGATACTGGTGATTTTTTTATATAAGGTTTTTTATAATCTTAGGTTTTCATCGCAATCATAATCACAGCTCCAAATGAGCTTCTGTGGACACTTTGATGAAACTATTCTGGTGAAATGAATGGCAACCACATCACATTACTGATTCAAGAATGTGTCTCCGATATACTGCAAAGGTATCATAATTGCAATTAGGGATGAGTCAGAATTTTTTTTTAATCTGAAATTTTACTAAGCAATGAATAAATATGATTAAATATGAAACTATCCTCCTTCTTCCTAAAATTGAAAGAAGTAGCATTACTAGTCAGGAGAATAAAAACAAGCTAAAATATGCAGCACACATGCTGCTGTGAGTCGCCCTGTAAAGCCTGAAATAAAAGTTTCTGACATTTAAAAGTCCGAATCGCAGAGTCTGATCTTTTTGGATCACGATTCAGATTAGGTCACATGCACAGACTCAAAAAGGGGATGGATCAATGTTTAGGTCTTAAACACAAATCAACATCATACTGATGAAGTTATGGTGAGAATATTAGCTAATTCATTTACATCCTCGGAAGACACCAGGACTAAGTTCTTTGAATTCTCCTTCAGCGCGCTCGCAATCATTAAAACTTACATAGTGCAGCTATAGGACACCAGATCCACCAGAGGGCAGTAACAGCTTGCCTCTTACCTATTGGTCAGAGGAATAAAACTAGGCACCAATCATAAATTTTTATGGCCAATTCCAAATAATTAAAAAAAAATAGCCAAGAACTTTTTTTGCCCTTTTTTTTAACTAAAGCTCGCATTGTGTCAAATAGCTTAAGACATGAAACACAGCAACACATTTTCAGAACTCTCCATTAGCCAAAATCAAAATATGACTAAATATTTTTTTCCTCATTAATAAGTCAACGTGTCGTTTTAATTTCTCATCTGAATTAAAGTGCTACATTCAAAGTAAGAAGTGACTGGCTGTTTAGCACAATGAGTCAGGTATGATTATGACACGTTGGTGCCATTGTAGCAACAGCCTCATTAACTTACCTCATAAAGCTGAACACCAAAATGAAAATATTAATCAGGCTGATCCTAATGGCGCTGGCTAGGCTGGTAGCATTAACGTTGTTGCAATATTACCTATGGATTTTAGTTCTGGATTTAATATAATGCAATGGTAGTAAATCATTCAATAGTGCTTTTTTTGGTCAGTGTATGTCATCTTCCTGAAGCAGGCGGTGTCCTATGGCCTCCTAAGAGTCATATGTGGGACTTTTATCTTTTGTTTTGAGATTTTCCCTAATATTTTTTAATAAATGCCTGAAAAAGTCAAACAGATAGTCTTCAATTGACATCAAACTTATTGCAACAGCAGCGCTCAGAGCCAACGTTTGTACACCATTTCTTAACATCCTGACAGATAAAATACAAAAATGCATATGCTAATTCAGTATGTATAGAACATTATTGATGTCCTGTTATATTATCACAGACAATAACGCATAATTAAGGCTCAAAGGTAACTTATCAGATCAAAACCTCAGATTAAAGTGACTTTTCCTTTTACCTCCGATTAAAGTGACTTCCCCACTCTTTACGTGGGTCCTTCTCCCCGTCACTCAGCAAGATGCCAAGACAGGCATCTGTTAGTTGACATAACAGAATTGGTGGTAAAATCTTCGCCTCCAAGTGTGGTGAGTTTTGATGACTTTGTGTTAGTGGCAGTTGGAAAAGATACAGTCACTGACATCACATGATTCGGAAAAAGCATGTGCTTGCCTTCACCCTCCTAGTGCTGGTAGTAGCATTTCATGATGGGGCTAGTGGGTGGAAACGAACATGGATAAATTGGGGAGAAAATTAGAGAACTTTGATATATTTTGACACGTTTTGACAGAATATCAACAATATGTCGGTGGGATCTTTTTCCAGGTTACTATCTGTAATACTATTTTTGTGTTCCAATTAGGGCTGAACATCCATCCATCCATCCATTATCTAAGCCGCTTCTCCGTCAGGGTCGCGGGGGGGTGCTGGAGCCTATCCCAGCAGTCTTCGGGCGGAAGGCAGGATACACCCTGGACAGGTCGCCAGTCCATCGCAGGGCAGACAGACAGACACACAGACAGCCACTCACACACTCACACCCAGGGGTAATTTAGCATGTCCAATTGGCCTGACTGCATGTCTTTGGACTGTGGGAGGAAACCGGAGAACCCGGAGGAAACCCACGCAGACACGGGGAGAACATGCAAACTCCACACAGAGAGGACCGCCCGGCCGGGGAATCGAACCCAGGCCCTCCTTACTGTGAGGCGACAGCGCTACCCACCATGCCACCGTGCCGTAGGGCTGAACAATCTTAGCAAAATATCTAATTGCGATTTTTCTTCCCAATGTTGCGACTAGGATTTAAATTGTGATTGTTTTCTACAAAGTGAGGTATAGGCCGTTTTTGGCTAAGAAGACCAGCGCAAACTTTTGTGGCTTGAGTGCTTAATACAGTATGCCAGGATGTTTGGTTGCTTCTGATTTGTCAAATTAATCTAAAAGCAGTTCACAAGCTCCATGTTAACATCATTTTCCCTACTTAAAACTTGCAATGCATCAATGGTGATGATGGTAGATTATAAGACTATAATAAAAATTATAGCTCTTGTGATTTGAAAATTGCACTCTTTCAGACTGTGATTTTGATATAAAAATGATCAATCTACATTGCTACTACAGCTGAAAATCACAATACTAGTCAACATCACGAAGCTGGGCTTCCAAATATATCACACTAGTCCACAATCACATGAAAAGAGGTTTCACAAGAACATACATGAAGGGTACATGAAGGTACATTGTGAGACAAAATAGTCTCCAATTAACTCTTATTTTTTAGATTTTACAGTAGTTTATAAATCATTAATATTACATATAAAAACTCAAGACATATGTAGGTTCAATGGTAGTTTGGGATAGTAAATAAAATGACTATATTTATACTGTAGACATCATGACCTCTGGTTCCTATCACCACCTCTGTAGAGAAATCTGAGCTGGTAAGTTTTTCTACTATGAACCATTTCACATCAAACCGCTATGAATCACTCTGTTTACATCCCAACCACTGAATTATGCAGGAACTTTGAAAAATGGGTGGATTTCCCTTTTAAATCCATGAGTTGTTAGTGTATCTGCACCACAGAGGTTCTTTTTCAGTGGAATTTGCTTCTCTCGCTCCTACTGTTCTCAGTGAAGTGGTCTTTGGTCTGTAATCCCAGAAAAAAAAAACCCAATCTCCTTTCAATTTACAGGCTAAGACTTCAAAGATCAGTGACAAAACACACAGACACAGGATTTTTATAAATAATATATTATATAATATATAATCTACTGTGCCTCTCCTTGGATCACCACCTTATCGTGGTGGAGGGGTTTGCGTGCTTGAATGATCTTAGGAGCTATGTTGTCTGGAGCAAAAGCTCCTGGTAGGGTCTCCCATGGCAAACTGGTCCTAGGTGACAGGTCAGACAAAGTGTGATCCATAATAACCCCTATGAAGACAGAAAAACAGGACTTGTGTACCCTGCCCGGAACAGGGTTACCGGGGCCCCACCCTGGAGCCAGGCCTGGGGGAGGGGCTCGCCAGCGAGCGTCTGGTGGCCGGGCATTTACTCATGGTGCCCGGCCGGGCCCAGCCCGAAGGAGTTACATGAGTCCCCCCTCCCATCGACCCACCACCAATGGGAGGGGCAGTAGTAGGGGTTCGGTGCGTTGTGGATCGGGCAGTGTCCGAAGGCGTGGGCCTTGGCGTTCTGATCCTCGGTTGCTGAAACTGGCTTTTGGAACTTGGAACGTTACCTCACTGGCGGGGAAGGAGCCTGAGTTGGTGCGCGAGGTTGAGAGATACCGGCTAGATATAGTCGGGCTCACCTCAACACACAGCTTGGGCTCTGGGTCCAATCTCCTTGAGAGGGGCTGGACTTTATTCTTTTCTGGAGTTGCCCATGGTGAGAGGCGGCGGGCAGGTGTGGGCTTTCTCATAGCCCCTCGACTCGGTGCCTGTATGTTGGGGTTTTCTCCGGTGGACGAGAGGGTAGCTTCCCTACGCCTTCGGGTTGGGGAACGGGTCCTGACTGTTGTCTGTGCTTATGCACCGAACAGCAGTTCAGAGTACCCAGCCTTCTTAGAGTCCTTGGGAAGGGTGCTTGAAAGTGCTCCTCCTGGAGACTCTATTGTCCTACTGGGGGACTTCAACGCTCACGTGGGCAATGACAGTGAGACCTGGAGGGGTGTGATTGGGAGGAATGGCCTCTCTGATCTGAACCCGAGTGGTGTTCAGTTTTTGGACTTCTGTGCAAACCACAGTTTGTCCATCACGAACACCATGTTTGAACACAAGGATGTCCATGAGTGCACATGGCACCAGGACACCCTAGGCCGCAGTTCAATGATTGACTTTGTAGTCGTGTCATCGGACTTGCGGCCATGTGTTTTGGACACTCGGGTAAAGAGAGGAGCTGAGCTGTCAACTGATCACCACCTGGTGGTGAGTTGGATCAGGTGGTGGGGGAAGATGCCGGTCAGACCAGGCAAGCCCAAACGCATAGTGAGGGTTTGCTGGGAACGTCTAGCAGAAGAACCTGTCAGATTGATCTTCAACTCACACCTCCGTCAGAACTTTGACCAGATATCGGGGGAGGTGGGGGACATTGACTCAGAATGGGCCATGTTCCGTTCCTCCATTGCTGAAGCGGCTGACTGTAGCTGTGGCCGTAAGGTAGTTGGTGCCTGTCGGGGCGGTAATCCTCGAACCCGGTGGTGGACACCCCAGGTGAGAGATGCCGTCAAGCTGAAGAAGGAGTCCTACCGGGCATGGTTGGCCTGTGGGACACCAGAGGCAGCTGGCAGGTATCGACAGGCCAAGCGATCTGCGGCTTCAGTTGTTGCCAAGGCAAAAACCCGTGTATGGGAGGAGTTTGGTGAGGCCTTGGAAACTGACTTTAAGTCGGCTCCGAAAAGATTCTGGCAAACCGTCAGGCGACTCAGAAGGGGAAAGCAGTGTGCCACTAGCACTGTATATAGTGGAGATGGTGTGCTGCTGACTTCGACTGAAGACGTCATTGGGCGGTGGAAGGAATACTTTGAGGACCTTCTCAATCCCACCGACATGTTCTCCAGTGAGGAGGCTGAGTCTGGGGACATGGGAATAGGCTTGTCCATTACTGAGGCCGAAGTCGCTAAGGTAGTTAAGAAGCTCCTTGGTGGCAAGGCTCCAGGGGTGGATGAGATCCGCCCTGAGTTCCTCAAGGCTCTGGATGTTGTGGGGCTGTCTTGGCTGACACGTCTTTTCAACATTGCGTGGACATCGGGGGCGGTGCCACTGGATTGGCAGACTGGGGTGGTGGTGCCTCTTTTTAAAAAAGGGGACCGGAGGGTGTGTTCCAACTACAGGGGAATCATACTCCTCAGCCTCCCTGGCAAGGTCTATGCAGGGGTACTGGAGAAGAGAGTCCGGCTTATAGTCGAACCTCGGATCCAGGAGGAACAGTGCGGGTTCCGCCCTGGTCGTGGAACACTGGACCAA
Source organism: Pygocentrus nattereri (assembly GCF_015220715.1). Classification (NCBI taxonomy): domain Eukaryota; kingdom Metazoa; phylum Chordata; class Actinopteri; order Characiformes; family Serrasalmidae; genus Pygocentrus; species Pygocentrus nattereri. Next base: position 18,591,662 of record NC_051234.1, on the reverse strand, counting down.
CTCTTCACCCTCTCCAGGATTCTGGAGGGTTCATGGGAGTTTGCCCAACCAGTCCACATGTGCTTTGTGGATCTGGAGAAGGCATTCGACTGTGTTCCCCGGGGTATTCTGTGGGAGGTGCTTCGGGAGTACGGGGTACATGGCTCTTTGCTACGAGCCATTCAGGCCCTGTACAAACAAAGCTGGAGTTTGGTTCGCATAGCCGGCAATAAGTCAGACTCGTTCCCAGTGAGAGTTGGACTCCGTCAGGGCTGCCCTTTGTCACCGATTCTATTCATAATTTTTATGGATAGAATTTCTAGGCGCAGTCAAGGGATGGAGGGTGTCCGGTTTGGTGACCTCAGGGTCACATCACTGCTGTTTGCAGATGATGTGGTCCTATTGGGGACATCAGGCCGCGAACTTCAGCTTTCGCTGGATCGGTTTGCAGCCGAGTGTGAAGCGGCTGGGATGAGAATCAGTACCTCTAAATCCGAGACCATGGTTCTCAGGCGGAAAAGGGTGGAGAGCCCTCTCTGGGTCGGGGATAGGCTCTTGCCTCAAGTGGAGGAGTTCAAGTATCTCGGGGTCTTGTTCACGAGTGATGGTACAAGGGAGCGGGAGATTGACAGGCAGATTGGTGCTGGGTCAGCAGTGATGCGGGCTCTTTACCGGTCTGTTGTGGTAAAGAAAGAGCTGAGCCATAAGGCAAGGCTCTCGATTTACCGGTCGATCTACGTTCCCACCCTCACCTATGGTCATGAGCTTTGGGTAATGACCGAAAGAATAAGATCGCGAATACAAGCGGCCGAAATGAGTTTCCTCCGCAGGGTGTCTGGACTCTCCCTTAGAGATAGGGTGAGAAGTTCAGTCATCCGGGAAGGACTCGGAGTAGAGCCGCTGCTTCTTCACGTCGAGAGGAGCCAGCTGAGGTGGTTCGGGCATCTGGTTAGGATGCCTCCTGGACGCCTCCCTCGGGAGGTGTCACAGGCGAGTCCACCTGGGAGGAGACCCCGGGGAAGACCCAGGACACGCTGGCGCGACTATATCGCCCAGCTGGCCTGGGAGCGCCTCGGAATCCCCCTTGGAGAGCTGGTGGAAGTGGCTGGGGAAAGGGAGGTCTGGGCTTCATTGCTTAGGATGCTGCCCCCGCGACCCGAACCCCAGACAAGCGGAAGATAATGGATGGATGGATGGATAATCTACTGTGCTGGAACTAAATAAACAGAATAACTAAAAACAAAAGCAAATAAATATCATCCATAATAAAAGAGCTTTGAGAGAAAAAAGCTGAATTAAGACTTGTTTCTTGAATAATCTGAGCTATATCTCCTACGCTGTATATGAGTATTAGTGTTACATAACAAAATTGACTTTTAGTTTAGCATTATTGATCGATAACAGATAGAAAAACTGCATTGTGTCTTTTTCAGGGAGCTTCACATAGTATTAAAACAACAGTTTAAAATCATTTTAAAAAACAGTCCTGCATAGGATTCCCCTTATTGTAATTCTAAAGAGGGAAACAGTTCAACTAGAACACCACTGTCAGGTTTATAACCCAATATAAGGCATTTGTGCAGAGCAGCAGCAACCAGAACAAAAGGCCTCATTTACTTTATTAATGCCAACTTATTAACTGTATAAATTAAGAATGTGCTTGAGATGCCACCACTATGTTAAGGTTACGTTTAAACCGTCTTTTTAATTCTGGACTATTTTATATGAATTTAATCCTGCTGTAACATTGCTTTGAATTTAGCAGTTAAATTTCATTCAGTGATAAATTTAAACTTTCAACAGGTGGTTTAAATGAACAAAACATGGGTGTTTGTAAAACTGTATATAAAGTACCTCAGAGAATATATACCTTGCATCCTCAACACAGATAGTTAACAACTTTCCCCACAAGGAGGAGCTTTAAGTATCTTTATTGTGCACCACTGACAGAAGAAAACAATACACCAGGAGCATCTCACTAATGTTTTGCAGTTACAAATTGCCTTCATATTAGGTGAACAGCTGAAGACGAGCTAAATATACCGTTTGTTGAACTACATGATCTAGAACGAACAGCCAAAGTCCTTATAGGAAACTCTGTCCACTCAATGGCCATCTTGGCAACGCCTCTGGGCAGTTATTTCCAGCCAAACAAGTACTTATCGATACTAACTTATTAACTTCATTATTGCTAACTTAACTTTATTAGTGTTTACTAATGTCAACTAAAACATCATCTGATACAGTAATATATTTGGAAAATATTGTGATATTGAATAATATTTTATTAATAGTATCAGTACTAGTCTGAGAACAGAGAACATTTTCATTTTGAAGATGTCTTCATGTAGGACAGTCAGCAGCATGCACTCCATAAGCTCAAACATAATGATGTTGTTTGCATCGGTGCTGCTATGACACTCATTTCCCTTGTGTTTGTGATCAGATGTTAGTGCTGACGAAGTGCACTGGGACAAGGCTGTTAATGCTATTTTTGGACCAGCTGTATATGCACTACCCTTATTTCCTTAGACTATATGTCTTAAACTGTGATACAGGGGAGCGAGAGGCAAGTCATGTTTATTTGGGTAACTTAAGTTAATGATAATAGAGTTTAATGTACTTAGTGTGTCCACTTGTTGCCTTTATTACAGCTTCCATCATTTTTTTCAGGATATTTTTCCACACCTCCAAAGTTCAGTCTTTCATGTTGGTTCATTCATTGATGGTAAGGTCTGTATGCTTCTGAGAACACCAGCAGCTCCTTTATTTGATAAATACTATACCTACAGCATTGTGCAACAGCCATCATTTGTTTAAAGCTGCGCTTTGTACAATTTCTTTGTGAAAGAAGTAGCATTACTGAGTCAGGAGAATAAAAAACAGGCTAAATATGGTGTGTGTGCGCTGCTGTTGCTCACCCTGTAAAGCCTGAAATAATCATTTAAAACTGAGGGGCTATGAGTTTTATTGGACCACAACATTATACTGATGACGATATGATGACAATAAGAGATCATTCACCTTCATCCAATTTTGACTGAGTTCTCTTTAAATTCTCTTTTAATGATCTTGCAATCATTAAATTCATCCTTTCCGGGAAGAGAGTGCAAAGCACAAGCCCCCTTTCAAAATGTCCTTCTGCACTTTCTACCAGAGAGGTCTCCAAATCCAAGTATAGCTTTACTTCCCATTTAAAATGGCCATTAAGTACAAGTAGATCTGGAGTTCAAAAGATTATTAAACTTTTAAGAACTTAAAAATATTTAAGGGGAACTCCACCATTTTTTCTGAATTTGTATATAATTCAATTGTTCAAACATAGACAAAGTCACTCATGTGAAATACATTCTGGAGACTTTTGGACTGAGATTTTTTTACAGTGGTCATGATAGGAACCAGGGGTCATGATGTCTACAACAGAAACATATTCATTTTATTGACTATCCAAAACCACTAGTGAATAATGTGATCATCTTGTGTTTTCTGAGTTTTTATATGTAATGTTGATGACGGTAAAAGTTTTCTTTGAGAATCATTTTGCCTCACTACACCCTGCATGTGTTCCTCCACCATGAATGGGGTGAAAACGTATATGTTTTAATCTAAGAATGTCTCAAAATTATCGTAAAACAATGTCTCGGACGTCAGGCGGCGTATTCACAAGCATTTCATGTAATATCTTTCTGTGAGGGAGCTTTTAGAGGTGGACTTGCTATCACCATTACTGTGAACTATTCTGACTCACACATTTCCCTCCAACCCACTCTGAATGACTTAACTATTTAATTCCTAAAACTAAAAAATCCCCTTTAAGGTAAATGACTGCTTTCATTTTTTTGAGTTCTTTTTTTTTTAATACAGTTCAGACTAACATTCAACAACAGAAAGCTTTTTTTTTTAACAGCTTTACAACACACTGTAGTCACCCGCTGAGAGACGTTTTAATTGAGTGTCATTTGTGACTGATTTGGAAGGCATTCAAATAAAAGCAACAGATTTGACAATTCTGACATAACAGCATTAGGAAGAATGGAAGTGCGAGCCGACAGAAGTAAACACTAAAAGACAATGAGGGCAATTCACTGCAATCATCTGTTTAGCAATAAAAGCAGTGCGGTCAGATACGCAGTCAGGGGAAGACGAAAGATGGACGCTAAGAGAGAGATGACCCCACAAAAAACAAGATCTATATGTCTATATTTCTGCAAACCATACGCGAGTTTGCATACCAAACTCAAATGATTTTCCTTTCTGAACAATTTATTTCATAATATGCAAAACATCTCATTTCATTCTCCAGAATGGACCCATGAATTGCATGTTTTCATTATTATATAAGAGCAATTCTGCTCCACCTTTATGACAAAAAAAGTGATTTTCAAAAGTGCTTCTGCCAAAATTGGTTCTGCACTTACAACCTATTCAGCTGGAACCTTTCTCCAAAATTCATTCCTCCCAATGAAAACTCCACTCCTGAGGATACAACGTACTTAATGAGCCCACTGCATTTTTTTAAAGAGCTGAACAGTCTGATATGTGTCTGCCCACAGCATCATTTTTTAAAGTAAGCTTACATTGCCAGTCAGAAGTTTGGCAACAACCTGCCTTCTATCTTACTATATTTCTGTTCCTCTTCAAATAAACAGCACATATGTTGTATTTTTCTTCTATTTTTCCCTGAGCTCTACTTATAACACTTATGTTGTTTCATGCATCAAAAATGACCATAATTCATTTTTCTGTAACCATTTTTCATTCCCTCTTTTTCCCTTACAGTTAAACATGCTGAGTCTTTATGACTGACGTATGTAAATAAGCTCTATTCTGGTTACCTGTCCTGTATTGTGCCTCTTGGAAAAAGCAGTCTGGTCTGAAGCACTCCTTCAGCATGAATGGACAGGGCTTAACAGATGTAAAAATGTTGGTTTTCGTTACATCACAAAAACAATGAGTTCAAAGTTAGCTGTTTTTACAGCTTAATTTCCATCTATGAAATGGGGAGTAAATGGATTGTTTTGAAACTTTTTATACTCACTGTTTTATCATACAGGCCCTTTAAAGTCCAAGGGAACACAGAGTAAACGAGAAATTCACAAACTTTGAGTTGGCTTTGCAAAGCTGTTGTGAAATTCTAGGTGTTTGCTAAGGTGTTGCTATGCCACTGCTATGGAATCCCAGATGGCTGCTAAGGTGATGCTAGGCTGTTACCATGGTATGCAAGGTGGTTATGCAACCTAGGTTAGCTTTCGCTTGGTTGTTACCTTTTGTGCAGCAAGTTTCTCTGAGTCGAACATTAAGTGATTGCCATAAAGTGAAATGCCTATTTTTGCTAAAGCTGTGTAGTAAGCAATCATTTATTAAAGGAAACGGCATTTACTGGGCTGTGAAACACTGCTGTGAAAAAGTATTTGCCCCTTCCCAATTTCTTCTATTTTTGCTTGTTTGTCACACTTGAATGTTTCAGATCATCTCCTTTTAATATTAGGCAAAGATAATTCAAGTAAGTTTAGCCCTACCTAGCCCTACATTGCCACTAAATCAACTAGTTAATCAAATTCAATTAACTACAGGGTTAATTTCACTATCCACACCCAGGCATGATTACTGCAGACCTGCTGAACCTAAATATCATTTAAACAGAACCTGTCTGGCAAGGCAAAGCAGGCTAGAAGGTCTCAAAAACAACACACAATGCCACATCTAAAATAGATATAAAAATAGATGTCACAGATAAAATACAGATGCCAAACTGTCACTGAATCACTTAAATCTACCAGTCTTGAATGGGTTACAAAGCCATTGCTAAGGCTCTGGCACCCCAGCGAACTACAATGAAAGCCATTATGCACAAATGGAGAGAACTTGGAAGCCCAAGAGTGTCTAGCCTTCCAAAGTTTCACCAAAAGTGCACCAACGACTCATCCAGGAGGTTACAAAGAACCCAGACTCACATCTAAAGAAAGGCCTCACTTGTCTCAGTTAAATCAAATTAAATCAAATGTATTTGTAACTCATGTAAATTTGTAATTTGCAACTGATGTCACAAAGCAGCTTCACAGAATTCCAATAAAGACAAAGTTTTAATTGGAATGTAAAAATCTGTAACACAGAGTGATGAGGAGGCGGACGCATGTGCGGTGAAAAGCAGGATTTATTGAGGGCAAATCCATAATCAGGCTCGAGACAGTCCAGGTTCAGGGAGCCAACACAGATAGAGCGAGGAATAGGGGATAAACACATAATGAGGAACACAGGATAAACACAACGGAGAAACACACCAAATAATATCCAACACTGTAAACAAATCAAACGAAGACCAGCAAAAACACAGGGCTTAAATACAAACAGGGATAATGCCAGATAACAGGACACAGGTGGAAAACATAGGTGGTTACTATCAGGGGCGGGGTCTCAAAACAAGGGGGCAGGACCAGGAGGTAAACGCAACAAATGCACGTGGATGACTGAGAGGGACCAATCGTGACAAAACCCCCAGGTGAGCAAGCCAGGGGTGACAGTGACAAAGAAAAACTCCCTCAGAGCTGAGGAAGAAACCTTGAGAGGAAACCAAAGCTTACAAGGGGGGGACACAACAAATGTACGTGGATGACTGGGAGGGGCCAATTGTGACACTAAGGTGCACAGCACCAAAGCGCGCCAAATAACAAACACAGACACCAAGGACAGAACTAAACCGGAACAGGAGCCGGGGTGAAAAGAGCAGGGACAGGACATGGGACACAAGGAACAGACGATGGAACAGGCACAGGAACAGGCACAGAAACAGGAACAGAAACAGGAACAGAAGCAGGAACAGAAGCAGGAACAGGAACAGAAGCAGGAACAGGAACAGACACCAGAGCAGAGACAAGAAAATGCAGAACAGAAGCCAAAGGCACAGGCACAGATACAGAAGAGGAAACAGAAGACATAGTACCAGACACAGGAACAGACAAAACACAAACAGACGGAGGAAGAAACAAGGGCCGGGAGGGATGACAGAAGGAACAACAGGACGAGGAAAACAAGAACTCAAGACAGACCACACAAAAGATAGGGAAACAGGAACAAGAACAGACAGAGGCACCGGAACAGACACACAAACAGACACCAGGACAGAAACAGAAAGAGACACAGGAAGAGGAATCACAACAGGAACGGGAACGGGCACAGACACAACAGTAGGCTACAAGACAACACCAGGAACAGAGGAGGGCAAAACGAAGGAACCGAAAAAACGGGACACAGAAGCAGACACAGACGGAACAGGGGGCCCACGGGGAGCAACAGACACAGACGGAACAAAAGGCCCACGGGGAACAAAGGGGCTGCGACGTCCACAGAGCCAGGCGGACCTGCAGCGACGTCCACAGAGGCAGGCAGCGGGTTCAGAGGCGCGGCGACAGGTGGCGGGTCCGGAGGCACGGCGACTGGCGGCGGCACAACGCCAGGAACAGACTGTTGCACCAACCTGGAGGAACAAACAGAAACAGAACCCACTCGGCCACTCCCAAAGCACACTTGAGCTATGGGAAGCTCACAGTGGCGCTTGAGAGCAAGCCGAGTACTGTATAAAGGGTTTTCTGCATGTTCCTTCCGTCTAGCCTTGTCTTGCGCCACAGGTCGCTCCTCCCTGCAGTGTTGCTCAAGGCGGGCAGACCCAAGGCGCTTACCTGAGCTCTCATCGTTTAAATACAAAACGGGGCGGTCCTTTGCCTTTTTACGGGAACGATGAGAAGCTCGTGTACCCTCAGCGCCAGGAGATTTGCTGTCTCTGGATTGGTGGCGTTGGGACACTGGTAACTGTGAGTTTTGTCCCGAAGGAATAACCACATACCAGAATCTCGCTTTCTTGCTGCGTCCTTTACAGCAGCTTACTGTAACGTGGAGCGATGAGGAGGCGGACGCGCATGCGGAGAAAAGCAAAATCAATTGAGGGCAAATCCATAATCAGGGTTGAGACAGTCCAGGTTCAGGGAGCCAACACAGATAGAGTGGGGAACAGACATAACGAGGAACACAGGATAAACACAATGGAGAAACACACCAAACAATACCCAACACTGTAAACAAATCAAACAAAGACCAGCAAACACAAGGGGCAAACACAGGGCTTAAATACAAACAGGGATAATGACAGATAACAGGACATAGGTGGAAAATACAGGTGGATGCTATTAGGGGCGGGGTCTGAAAACAAGGGGGCAGGACCAGGAGGTAAAAACACAACAAATGCACGTGGATGACTGAGAGGGGCCAATCGTGACAAAACCTCCAGGAGAGCAAGCCAGGGGTGACAGTGACAAAGAAAAACTCCCTCAGAGCTGAGGAAGAAACCTTGGGAGGAACCAAGGCTTACAAGGGGGGGACCTAACCTCCTCTGGTCAAAAGTGGTCAATTAAGGTGAATGTACACGATTCCACTGGGCAAAAATGGCATTCACGGGAGAGTCGCACAGTGCAAACCACTGATGACCAAAAAGAACATAAAAGACTTGTCTCAATTTTCCAAAAAACATCTAGATGACCCCCAAGATGTTTAGGATAATATTTTGTAGAGTGATGAGTAAAAGGTGGAACTTTTTGGAAAACATGAGTCCTGTTACATCTGGCATAAAATTAACACCGCAATCCACCATAAGAGCATCATACCAACCGTCAAACATTGTGGTGGTAGTGTGATGGCCTGTGGCTACTTTGTTTCTGCAAGCTCTGGATGATTTGCCATAATTGATGAAACAATGAATTCTGCTTTCTATCAGAGAATCCTGAAGGAGAATATCCACCTGTCAGTTCATGATGTAAAGCTCAAGTGCAGTTGGGTTACACAGCAGGAAATGAATCTGAGGCAAACAAGCCCACCTCTGAATGGCTCAAAAGAAACAAAATTTATATTTTGGCTGAGTCAGAGTCCTGACTTGAATCCCATTCCGATGCTGAGGCAAGACCTTAAATGGCAGTTCATGCTGGAAAATCGTCCAACAGAGTTGAATTAAAACAATTCAACACAGGAGAGTGAGCCAACAATCCTCCAGGGTGATGTAAAAGACTTATTGCAAGTTATAACAAATGTTTGATTGTAGTTTTTACTGCCAAGGGTGGGACAATCAATTATTAGGTGTAGGGGGGAAATTAGTTTTTGGGTTATATAGGTTTTAAATAAATCTTTATCTTCAATTAACAGAAAGATCATATAAAAGCTGCATTTTGTGTTTACTCGTATTGTCTTCGTCTTATATTAAAATTAGTTGGATCATCTTATGTAAGTTGAATAAATTAGCAAAAATAGAAAATCAGGTGAGGGGCAATTACTTTTTCACAGTACTGCATTGTATTTATATATTGTGTCCACAACAATAAGATTAACCTAATTAACAAGAAGCAGTATTAGGTGTTTTTTTACATCAGCACATTTTATTTCAGAATATTCAGTTTAATTCAGTTTATCATGATATTGGCCCTTTACATTATTGCAAAATGACAAACTATGATCTTCTGCATTAAAAAAGGCCCACATTTTTTTACACTGCAGAATGCTCCATAAAATGTGCAGTGAGAAATCAAAGGGGAATTAGAATTTTTATGTTAAGTTTCCGTGTGGGCTGTGAATGTAAAAAAGCTGCCGAATGCTTGTGAACTCCTCGAAGAGGCACAAAGCCCCTTGCCACGTGTAAATGATGTGTTTTAAATGGTTGGACAACATTTCTGCAGCTGGTTTAGGCTTCTATTGAGCGTGAGCATGGCGTCGGAGAGCGCCCTCAAATCCGAGCCTTACTGACAGCATTATGGATTTGGAGAAAAGCTGTTTGCATAACTTACTGAGGGATCAGGTGCTTAGTGAACACACTCCAATTACAGCAGAGCTGGAGAACTCCCACACACACACACACACTCTCACTAATCTACACCACATTACTGAACACATTTCACTTTAGCAAATGCAAAAAAAACAATATTAACAGCATTCTACATACAGTTCAACACGGTGCAAATTAAAGCGTGGGCGACATCGTAAGAAAATATAATCATAGTACCTGAAAACAGTGATTTAGATCTGCGAGTCCTCTGTGGGGAAACTTACAGGAAATAAATGGGTAATCATATCAAACAGTAGAGACTGCCTCAAAAAAGTGGAGCTATTACCGTTATTTTCATTATTTTAATAAAATGACTATGACAATGACAATGATGTCTATAATTGGGTCTTTTGGTTATTCATGCAGTTGTTCAGTGTGTAAGATGTAGTCAATGTGTCCGTCATATATACTCAGCAGCCCTAGAGCCACTTTACATTACATTTCTTAAATATCTATTTATTTCCTCCAAACATTTACGTGATTTTATGTACCAAAAACAGCCCATATCTTTTAGAATTAAACAGGCTGTTGTTGTTACTGTGTCTTTATGACATATGTAAATGAGCTCTGTTCTGACTGGCTGAAACACCTTTTATAACATCTGTCTGAATGGGAAAGGCTAAACAGGTGAGGTTAAACTGCTGCTGGCGGTGAAGCTGGATTCAGTGACTAAAAATAAGAAAAAATCTCTTTAGCCTGGAGTATAAAATAAAACATGAGCATAAAATAGAACATGAGTGACTTGTCAGAGACACAGAGAGAGAGAGAGAGAGAGAGAGAGGGTGATGAGAAAAATTATAGAGAGAAAAGAGATGAGAGGCATGCCTGAGAGAAAGAATGAATAAAAGTGAGATGTAGAAAACATAGAAAGAAAGTGAGAGAGAAAAATACATAGAGAGAAACAGAAGAGAGAGAGGAGAGAGAGATGGTGGAAACAGAGAGAAAGAGAGAGGAGAGCGAAAGAAGAGAGAAAAAAATGAGAAGTGAGATTGAGAGTAGGAAGAGAGAAATAAGGAGAGAAAGAGAGAAAGAAAGAGAAAAGAGAGATAGAAGAGAAAGAGAAAGAAAGAGACATGAGAGACAGAGACAGAGTAAAAGAGATAGAGAGAGGGAGAGAGAAAGAAGAGGGGGAATAGAGTCCAGGGGATTGGTTGATGATTAATATCTGACGAATGATGAGGGGATAAAAGGCTGAGTAAATGGAGTTATGATAGATTCATCTGCAGTTGGATTTTTTCCATGTAAATCTCAAGTGTGTCCATATTATATCACAGCATGGCCTATTTATTATACAAAAGCATGCAATTTCACCTTCAATCCTTCTGATATGTCCTCAGTGCCGGGAAGCAGGACAGATCTGGAATAATCTGGGGGAGACCTTGTACATTAGTGCCTTAAATCTATAAAAAGGTACGGAAATTCAGTCTCCATGATGCTGCTACTGCTGATTAAGGTGAGATACTTTAGTCCATGTTTACAGAAAACAGTGTCACATGAAGAAACTACATAAGCATGAGATTGCTCAGCAACTCCACATGGTTTTGTCTTATAAATGTCATGCAGTGATTTCAAGTAAATTCTAAATGTAAAATCTCAGAGGCAGGTTATACATACTTAAGAGTTTAACTTACCTTTAGTGCCAACTTTATCTAAAGTCCCATTTAGGCCCCATACCTAAATCCCAAACAATGAAATTCAGTAACTTCTACCTGCACATTCAGTGACTGCCTCTATGAAAAATAAATATATTGCTATATGTTGTCAGTACAAAACATTAGTAAGGACGTAACAGCATAGCACAGCCATTCAAGAGAACACACTCCATTCAAAGCTCACAACCATCAAATAACAAACTCAACAGGCTGCAGTAAATCAAACTGCTCGTGGTTAGCACGTTAGATTGGTGCTAACATTAGTTTGCGGTTAGCACGTTAACTCGGAGCAAGGGTGTTACACGGTCTACGTTTTGCAGGTGCCAGGGATTTTGTCAGAGACGCTTTATGAGTTTTTATTCACTACAAGTTTTAAAAACTACGGTTTTATTCACTTCAAGTTCTCTGGTTTTGTCTGCAGTACACACGTTAGCTATGAGCTAGGGCGTTAGATCGTGGTTAGCATGTTAGCTCAGAACTAGGGTGTTAGTTTGCGGTTAGCATGTTAACTTGGAGCTAAGGCATTGTGATGGATAGGGGGTTAGATATTTGATTTATTTCTGATTTTATTGGATTATAAAGCACAATGTTTTTTAGTGTTTCTGTACTGCTGAGAAACCAGTTAGAATGGATCCACTGTGTGTCACGGTTGGCTCCTCCCACTACTCCATGTGCTCCTTTGTTTTGATCTTCCATGTGCATTTGTTTTGGTTTTCTAGTCCTGCCCCTTGTTTAGTTATTCCTCCCCTGGTTGTTTCCACCTGTTTTCCACCTGTCCCTCATTATCCCTGTTGTATTTAAGCACTGTGTTTGCACCTGGTCTTTGTTTGTATCTTTGTTTGCTGTATTGGTGTTTGCTTTGTTCGATTGTGCTGATCTTTGATCGTGCTGTTTGTTTGATCTGTTTGAACCGTTTGAACCTGTTTATTGTTTGTCGTCATGTCTGTATATCGTTCTACCATGTCTATCCATGTTGGCTCTATGATCCTGGACCGTTTTTGAACATGACCCTGGATTTGCCCATGATAAAAGTCGCTTATCTCAGCACGTGCATCCGCCTCCTCGCTCCACTTTACACTGTGCAATTCTAAAGGATTTAATGTTCTTCTTATTATTATTTTTCTGTCAGATTTTTGTTCGCTAACTCATCCGACTGTTTATAAGATATCAACACCATTCCAACTCCAGAATATTTGTTCTGATCGGGAAGGTTGGGGTTACATACAGCTTTTTAATGTATGGTTTTCATCCTAAAAGACAAATATCTTCCCAATAAGCAAAGAATGGGGAGCAAAAATTTGTCCACCCAACTTATGTTGATACAAGTCTGTTAGCAACACCTTATTAACCATGTGGGGAACCATAGTAACCACTAGCAACATCCTAGCAACCAGCTGAGATATGATAGCAACCACAGAGCAACATCTCAGAATACAATTAAATAAATGAAATCTTTCTTTAGTGGTGTTGTGTTTGAATGTCATGCCATAAGAAAGTACAATTAAATTGTCTAAAATTCTAATTATAATCACAATAATAATGATTATTTCTTGCTCTCACTCCCTCTACCTCTCTCCTCATACGTCTCACTTCTTCCACCATCTTCTGAACATGCTCTTCCACATTTTCTTCTCTTTCTTCTCTTTTCCACTGCATGCTACCATGGAGCTTCTGCTCTGGCTCTGCTGGTCTTCTCTTGCTCTGAGGTTCACACTTTCAAGGCTCTCTCTGTCCTCTTTGATCCTCCTCTCTCTTTTCCTCTGTTCCTCAAAGGTTCTCTCCTTCCATCCCACCAACATTCGTCTCCACAATTCCTTAGCTTATGCCTCCACTTCAGTAAACACCTTTACAAACTTTGCCTGTACCTGCAGTTGGTGTTATCTCTTTCTTCTCTCCAGCTTCTGTTGCTCTTTCTCATGTTCCTCCTTCGTCCTCCTTCCTTTCTCTACCTCCATTCTGATCTTCTCCAACTCTATCTGACTCTCCATCCTTATCAACTCTTTCTCTCTCTCTCCCACTCTCACATTCTCGCCTGCTCTCTCTCTTTGAATTCACTCTCTATCTTCTCTTTCTGTATCTACAGCTTTTCATTCACCTCTCTCCTCCATCTCCCTCATCCACACTTCCAGACTCTCTTGGTGGATATATAGTTGTTTTTTTATCCTTGTTTCTCTCGGTCCTCATGCACCAAATCATTCTCCTCAGCTCCAGCTTGTCAGCCTCCTCCTCCTGCATGTACTGCTACATTCATTTCTTCTCTTTCATCCTCTCTTCCTCCATCTGTTTCCTCTTCTCCATCATCTCCTTCTCTAGTTCTTTTTCTCCTCTATTTTAACATATTTAGCCTTCTCCTTTCTCTCTTCCACTCTTTCTCTCTCCATCTTCTCCCTGTATTCCTTCATCTCCTCTCTCTCTATCTCACTTCATCTGCAGCCTCCTCCTGCATTCTCTCACCTCCTTTCTCTCTCTTTTTCTCTCTCCTTCAATCTCTCCTCCAGCATCTTTTGTTCCTTGCTGCTGATTTTCTTATCTTTCTTTCGACTCTCATCCTCCATCCTTTGGTTCTTCTCCTCCATCATCTTCTCTCTGAGGTGTTTCTCTTTCATAACCATCATTCTTCATCTCCCTCATGGAGTCTGCATTTGTTCTCATGTCCTTCGTACAGGAGTCTTTCTCTTTCTTCATCTTTCTCTTACTCTCTCTGTACCAGTCTTTGAGAATTTCTTTGGACTGGACTTCAATTTCAGGCCTGTCAAATTCTCTCTCTTTCAGCAGTTTTGTGAGGACCCCTGCTTATCGTGTGACATCGCTGGTTAAAGAAAAACAAATTTAGTATAAAAAAAAAACTGTCCTTCATAACTTCAATACAATAAAAAAGAGCCAGGTGTGTCTTTACCTAAAGGAGGCTGTAATTTTAGCATCTCTCTCTCTCTTTTTCTTTCTTTGTGTTTCTCTCTCTCTCCCTCACTCTCTCTCTTCCCTTTCTGTCTCTCTCCCTATTGCTCTCTCTCTTTTCCCTTTAAAAACTTAAGAATATTCGGGCAGAGCTCCTTAATGATTGAGAGGGTCTGGTCTCAGTGATGTATGAGCAGCTGAACAGTGATTTATTTATAAAAGTGAAGGTAAGACTGAATTCTTTTTTCCACATTCTAATCCAGTTGTTCCTAATGGGCAGAAACATCAGCGATTGGATTATAGAATGTCAATCACATTTAACAACAACAGCTGCTATAAGGCAGCCTAGGCGTCCAAAGCGCTGGCGCCACAATGAGAGATGGGTCTCCTGGCCAGTAAAAAATAAATGTATGCAAAAGTCAGAAGGTTTTAAAAAGTAAAAGCAGCCATTTTTTCTAAAAAAAAAGGTTTTAGGTTTGAGATCCAGGTCCCACAAACCTAATTTAATTTAAAGGGAAAATCCACAGATTTTTCTAAATTTCTGCATAATTACAATGTAAAAAGTCATTCAACATTTCACACCAAATCACTCTGAATGACATTACATAGAAATATTGAAAAATTGGTGTCATTTCCCTTTAAAGGAAGGAGTAATTAGAGAAACAAGTTGGAAGGCCCAATCCCATTTCTTCTTTTTACCCCTACCCCTTGTTTTTGAGTGTGACCCTAACCCCTTGTAATCTCTTGTAGTGGTTGAAATCTTGCCCTACAAAATGGGACAATCCTCAAATAAAAAAAAATAAATAAATAAATAAAAACATTACTTCATTAACAGGCTACTAGAGCTACTTCAGTGATAGCAGAGGAGGGAAATGTTCAGCTCCTCACTGCTGGGCTTTATTTACATTTAAGGCATCATACGCTTTCAAAGAGGGGGGCAATTATTTACTATCACCCACCACTAATTCTTTGGTGATGTGAAGCTGAAGTTATCTATTTGTCAGTTTCTTGTTCGAAAATTTCCAGTTCTACCTTAAATGGTGCAGCAGTTACATTCTGGCGTTTCAGGCGTCAATCCTGCTGGACTATTTAAGGTGGAACGGGAAAGTTAGCTAGCTAACTACTGAGACATTAGCATGCTATTAGCGATTTTTGTGCTTGTTATGAAGAAAATGACCAATAACACATTGAAACAACATTAACTAAGATAATACACCAGTTATCGTAATTTTTACAGAAAATACTTACATTTGTGGGTCTCGCTTGAGCAGCCATCTTGCCGGATTTTCCTTTTTTTCACATAACACTCCGTTTTGAGTGTGCCTCTGAAAAACCTCCATTTGGAGGGCCATGTAGCCCTAACATTTCGCTCTACCCCTCTAGCTCAACAAAAATTAGGACACCCTTACCGTAGATACAAACACGCAAAACAGAGGGCTAAGTGGTAGGAGCAAGGGGTGAAAAGGAATTGGGCCTTATACTGGACTTTGTTAAGGAGAGGTTTGGAAATGGTCACACTAACATCGCAATATACTCAGTAGAAAAGCATTGACCAGTAGAATGGGACCCTCTGGAGCAGCTGAAGACTAAGGTCATGCCTGGGGTATAAAGCCTCCCAGCACAGGGCTGTGGAGCAGTGGAATTATATTCTCTGGAATGATAGAGCTCCTTCCATTACCATTGGCATGAGTTGGAGTGGCATTTCTGATCCAGAACCAACTATACAACAACGGTACCTGACCTCACTTGTGGGTGAAAGCAATCAAATCCTCACAGTAATGTTCCAACATCTAGCGTGAAGCCTTGCCAGAAGAGTAGATGTGTTACTGCAGCAAAGAGGGCCAAAATCACTATTAATACTCTTCATTTCAGAACAAATGCTGTAACTTGTGGACACCAAAAGACAAGCACATACAGCCTTTTTCCTAATCAAAATCATTTTTCATTCTTTCAACTCTCCAAGTGCAAGATCCTCTTGCATTATTTATTTTCTCTCTTGGGCACCTTAACAATCAGCACTACAATCATTAAAACTCACAAAAGAGTTCAATACTTACATTACTCTCCAATCGCATGCCTCTGATGGTGACAGCATAACGGTAGACGCATTACGGAACACAACATATTCTCCACTAATAAGCATTAAATGGGACTACATCATCTCACCGCAGGCTTTGTTACTCACGCTGACATTTTTATTTTATAGATGGAAGAGGGTAAATCTCTGCTCTGCATTAATCTGTGGCTGAATGTATAGCATCTGCTTTTACAGCGCAGTGATAAAACATGCCGAATGTGGGTCAAGTACAGGCCAGCAACAACGGCACAAATAAGATTACACTTCCATCAGAAGTGTTAAGAAGCAAGCAGGGCTTAACTTGTCTTCTCGTGGGTAAGCCGAGTTTAGTCTCTGTGGACTCACAGAACTCATGTCGATCTGAATGTGTTAAAATGTGCTGAGTTCAGGTTTAAGAAAAACTACAGCATTTTCAGCCTGGTGTCTGTCTGCTGCATCTGTAGCAGTTGATTTTAAGGACAATATTTTAGGTGTTCTGAACTTAGAGAAGAATGGAACCCCTGTTATTTTGAAATAAGGGTGGGCAATATGATACCATTTCACCGTTATCTTGATAAATCATGTCACAATATACTTTTCTGAGAATATTGCAGATATAGTTAATACTTAAAGAACACTGACCACGTTTCTTTACAAAGTGAGCATAGACAGGCCTGTTTCACTCAGTTTAGTTTTTAAAATCTGGAATAAAAATCATTAAAGTTGTAAGTTTATTATTATTGTTATTGCTATTATTATTGCTATTATTATTATTATTATATGTGGCACTACAGCTGCTATTGTATCTGTTCTAAGATATTACATTTTAGAAAAACTAAATATTGCGATGCATATCATGTATTGTAAAAATGTCTTGAAGTGATATATTTTTGCCATATTGCCCACCACTATTTTGAAACTCACTTATAATCAAGGGTGGAAATTAACAAAGAATAAGTACTTTGCTACTGTACTCAAGTAAATTTTCAGGTATCTGTACTCTGCCAGTTTCTGCCGCAGGGGCCTAGGCCACCAAGGGCCTTCCCGCCATCTCCAACTGCCTATAGGGCACTGCACCGCTCCTCCATGCTGGACCTTGCGGGTGGTGGGCCCACACAGTCTCCTCACGTTGCCTCTTCGGGCTGAGCCCAGCCGGGTTATTGGGCTGCCCGGCCACCAGGCGCTCACCAAGGGATGCTACCCACAGGCTTGGCTCCAGAGGTAGGTCCCGGTGACCCTCTCCCAGGCAGGGTACATGGTCATCTGTGTTTGTTTTTCAAGGAGAGTTTTTGGAGTTAGTCTGGGTCTTCACTTCACAGATAAAGGTTGGCAGATCTAGGGGTCCATGGACACAGGGAATTATAGTAAACTGAGACGCTGGTGCTGTCGTCCCACCGCTCGTACGCGGTCACTCAGGTTTGTGGACGGTGGAGCGGAGGGATGCCAAACTGTTTCAGAGTGCTCCTGTGTCTGTGTGTTCTTCTGGTTCTCTCATTTTAGTTAAGCTGTTATAGTCAGATCTGCCCGGAGTCATTAGTCACACTCTGGAAATGTTCACATTCTTTGTTTTACAGACACCAAAACAGAACAAAACTAATTCCATCTCCCTGCCTTTTTCCAAGTATATGACCACCCACCTGTCCGGCCGTACACTGAAGGACGACTGACTGTCGAGCTCTCCTTCTTCCCGCTTCAGACCAGCTGCCCACACCCCAGCTACTGCCACCTGCCTTGGACTAGCTGCCCACAGCACACTGAAGTTTCTCATGGACTCCTAGCTACTCCTACTACTACTACTAATACTACTACTATTAATATAATATATAGTAGTATAATAACTTTGTACGTAGCTTGACCAGAGGAGGAAAGGTCCCCCCTTGCGAGCCTTGGTTCCTCCCAAGGTTTCTTCCTCAGCTCTGAGGGAATTTTTCCTTGCCACTATTGCCCCTGGTTTGTTCACCTGGGGTTTTTTAACATTCATGTTAAAACTTTGTCTTTACTGGAATTCTGTGAAGCTGCTTTGTGACATCAGTTGTAAAAAGCGATATACAAATAAATTTGACTTGACTTGACTTCACTCCAGACCTGTTCGCCCAGGGGGACCCAACCAGGAGCATAGTGCTCCCGACGACTTAGCTCTGAAGATTCACACAAACCCTTCCGCCACGGCAAGGCCCCGATCTAGGAAGGGCCGCATTGAGAGGAGCCAGCTGAAGTGCTTCGGGCATCTGATCCGGATGCTCCCTGGACGTCTTCCCTTGGGGGTGTACCAGACACAGCCTACCAGGACAAGACCCCGGTGTCGTCCTAGGACCTGCTGGAGGGATTATGTCTCCGGCTTAGGGTCCCCAGGAATGAGCTGGAGGAAGTTGCGGGGGACAGGGTCTTCTGGGATTCTCTGTTCTCCTTATCTGAACTAAGCGGTTAATGATGATGATGATGATGATGATATACTCGGCCTGTCACAGTTACTGCATAACTGCCTAATCACAATTCATTTTAAGCTGATTACAAACATTTTATTTCACACTCATTAGGTTTCAGAGTTATATCATGCTACTACAATCACAATGTGCATTAGGTTTGATGGGATGAGAGAAATAAATGTTAATAAATGGAAACAGAAAATGCATTTATTGAGACATTATGAGGCTTAAAAGAAAAAAAAACTTTCCAACTTGGTGCTTAGATGTTTAAATGACAACACAGAGTGATACTTGCTTATTTGTTAGCTAGGTAACTAATTCTAATGTGTTTAGCATGTATGCTGATTCAACAGTACATCCAGTGTTAACTACTAAATAAACACAGCTAGCAAGTATGGTTTGGTCAGTTTAGGCTTGTATTTAAATACTTGCAAATAACGAACAAGAAAACAAAATGAAATTGTTAATCACAATTATTTATACATCACTTAATCAGCACTTAAAATTTCATGATCGTGACAGCCCTAATCAGAGATGCAGGAAGGTGTTTTGTGTTGGGGGTACTAAATTTTAAACAGCATATGTGTGATGTGAACGGTGATGTCATGCAAAAACCAAAATCAACCAACCATGAAATCTACACTTCCCACGTCCCTGGCTCTAAGATGTGCTTTACTTGAAGATTACTCTCATTTAATAGTTTTTCATTTTATTCACTACATTCCAGAAGAAAATTCTGTATTTTCTACTCACTATATTTTCAAACCAGGCTTGTTACTTTTTATCTATATGTATATTTTTTAAACCAGACATTGTATTCAGGTGCGTCATCAAGCACCTAAGCGCTCGCAAATTGAAATCCAACAGGATGTGAACCAGAACGGGGGTGGGCAGGTGATCCCTTGAGATATGTCTGCACAGTTCTGTAGATCATCTGTGACTGGCTGCTTCCACAGCTACCAAGAACACAGGAGAATAATGAAAAGAGAAGTAGCGGATGAGCTGAGTAAGAAACGTGTACTTATGCCTCCTCTGCTTATAATACAAAGCAATGGGCAGTTGTTGAAAAAATGAACACTTGCAGCACTGAAATGAGAATCTGTACAGCCAATACACCCTTCATTCTCATCTAAGCATCTCTTATTCACCGCCTTTCATGGAATCCAATGTCACCGATCAAAACTGGGCGGCCGAGTGTTAGGCCTGTTATTTAACATACTGTAATTAGCACAATACTGCCTGCTTTAAAAATAGGGATTATCAATATATTACCAGCCCACTGCAGGTTAAACTAATTTTTTACCTTATTGCCATATCAGCCCCTGGGGATTCCCTGCCTGGCCTCCAGAGGTCACTCTCAGCTGAATTCTTAGAGGTCTTTTGAACAGCTATATTGTGCCAAGCAATAAGCCCTTTTCAAAATAAATGGAAGTAAAAGAAGTTCCACTAATGCCTTACAGACAGTTATTATCTTCAGAAATACTGCCAAGATTGCAATTCAAGGATGTGTCCAGAATTGTTACAAAACATTAACACAACAAGGTGGGAGTCCAAACTGAATAAAGGATATTTTTGTGGAAAAATTCCTTTACAGTTATCAGAGTATAATAATACATAGTATAATATGTCTACACAGTGATAAATTGGTGGGTAGTCAAAATAACTATAACCAAAATGCTGAATTAGCCATGTGAGCTGGAGATATTTAAACAGTTTGGTAACAATTAGTTGGCAAAAACCTAAACGCGTACACATATACCTGCTGGGGGAGTGCCATGGTCTATCACCACTGTACACGCTTTTCACATCCATCAGTTCCAGTACACAAACATTTACTCCTTGCCAAGCACTCGCTCTCTCATATGCTGACAGTTTTTGAGGGAGAAAATGAAAACTGTTCCTCTGAAAGTGGCTGCAGCACCAACTTTAAAGCACAAACTGCATTCAGTATAATGTTAACTGTACAACCCCATTTTTCCTCATCTCGTTGTCAGCTGAGGAACTACTGAAAATGAGATAAGGCTGTTTAAGTTTCAAGCTCAAACACTTGACTAAGGTGTAAACACTCCACTCGCCATCATTGTTGGTGGTGTTGCTTTAGTCAAACTAAGTAATCGTTACCCTGCAACGATTACTTCTAGCCGAAACACGTAGAAATGTGGAAAGATTCTTTTGGATTATTACACCTGGACTGTGTTTTAGTTTTAGTTTTTAGTCAACACATTTCAACCTGGACTGTTCTTGATTACTGTTTTGCAAAACAGTAATCAAGAACAGTTGTGTAAAACATAAATGGCACGTTGTGTAAAACATAAATAAAAACAGAATACAATGATTAACAAATCCTTTTCAACTTATATTCAATTGAACACACTACAAAGACAAGATATTCAATGTTCAAATGGATAAACTTCATTGTTTTTTGCAAATAATCACTCATTTTGAATTTGATGCCTGCAACATGTTCCAAAGAAGTTGGGACAGGGGCAACAAAAGACTGGGAAAGTTGAGGAATGCTCAAAAAACACCTGTTTGGAACATTCCACAGGTGAACAGGTTAATAGGAAACAGGTGAGTGTCATGATTGGGTATAAAGGGAGCATCCCTGAAAGGCTCAGTCATTCACAAGCAAGGATGGGGTGAGGTTCACCACTTTGTGAACAACTGCATGAGCAAATAGTCCAACAGTTTAAGAACAATGTTTCTCAATGTGCAATTGCAAGGAATTTAGGGACTTCATCATCTACAGTCCATAATATCATCAAAAAAAAATCTCTGCAAATCAGAAAACCAAGATTGAATGCCCATGACCTTCGATCCCTCAGGCGGCACTGCATTAAAAAAACGACATCATTCTGTAATGGATATTACCACATGGGCTCAGGAACATTTCAGAAAACCGTTGTCAGTGAACACAGTTCGTCGCTCCATCTACAAGTGCAAGTTAAAACTCTGCCATGCAAAGTGAAAGCCATATATCAACAACACCCAGAAACGCCGCTGGCTTCTCTGGGCCCGAGCTCATCTGAGATGGACTGACGCAAAGTAGAAAGGTGTCCTGTGGTCTGACGAGCCCACATTTCAAATTGTTTTTGGAAATCATGGACGTCGTGTCCTCCAGGCCAAAGAGGAAAAGGACTGTCTAGATTGTTTGCAAAGATTGCAAAGTTCAAAAGCCAGCATCTCTGTTGGTATGGGGGTGTGTTAGTGCCCATGGCATGGGTAACTTGCACATCTGTGAAGGCACCATTAATGCTGAAAGGTACATACAGGTTTTGGAGCAACGTATGCTGCCATCCAAGCAACGTCTTTTTCAGGGACGTGTTGCAAGCATCAAATTCAAAATGAGTGAATATTTGCAGAAAACAATGAAGTTTATCCGTTTGAACATTAAATATCTCGTCTTTGTAGTGTATTCAATTGAATATAGGTTGAAAAGGATTTACAAATCATTGTATTCTGTTCTTATTTATGTTTTTCACAACATCCCAACTTCATTGGAATTAGGGTTGTAGTTAGCAGCACTGTTAATTTAGATTTTAAAATAACTCTTTTTCCAGTAATACTGTATACTGCAGTAATATTTTTGCTGCATACCTTAAAACTGTCTAGTATTAAAACTAGACAGTTTTAAGGTATTTTGTTACATAACTTAAAAATAGACCGTTTTAAGGTATGGATCAGATGGATGCCATACAACCCTACTGGCGATAAGGTATAGCTGACGATGAGGAATTTAATAGTGGACCCATTTACAAACTTTTATTTTGAAAGAAATTGTCAAAAACCAACAAAAAACAATCTGCAAGGAGAAAAAGTTCAACAATAAACTACTCTTCACCATCTTCACTCTACTCTTCTTAAAACCAGACATAAAGAAGGCAAATCTGAAAGAACGAGAGACAAGAGACATGCCAGGGAGGGGGCAGACAGAGGGAGAGAGCGAGAGACAGAGAGATCAGAGGGAAGCTAAAAGCTAATCCCGCTGCTGAAGCTGCTGAAGGTGATTATTGATCTGTAAATCCGAGACAACACTTGTACGAAACAGAGGAGAAAACAGTGACAGATCCAAACAACATCCAAGAAAAAAGTTCAGATTACCTCTGTAACTTCATACTGAAAATGTATACCTTTGCTGTAAGTGTGGAAAATTGTGAAAATGATATGGTGAATGATGATGAATGTTACTAGTTTATATTAAGTTGTGCCTGTTGATGGGTTTATGAGATTTTTTCTTTGAGTTTATTAGTTTCAATAAAATTTTTAGCACATTTTAAAAATGTATATGCAATTTATAAGATTTTTTATTGTTAGTTAAAAGATAATAAAACAGCTGTTCACAAAAAAAGATTTTTTTATTGCTTTATTTAAAGATTTATATCACTCCTCTTGGAACAAAACCTTGTATCTCCATTTTTGTTATTTTTCAGTTTCTGACATCATTTGAAAATACACATTCCCCTTCACTTTGTTTGTTAATTTTAATGAAGAATGGACCAAAGGAAATGGCCCAAAATTACTTGTACCAAAGTCTGGTTCCATTGACTTACATTAAAAGTAATTTTTTTTCCTTCTCTTGTAAAGTTCATCATATTGGACATACAAGGTTTTGTTTCAACAGCAATGATATGCATTTTATGAGATTTTTTTATTGAGTTTTTATTGAGCTTTTTTCTTTTTACTTTTTTTACTGAGTTTATAAGTTGTTTCATAGTTTCATGTTTAGCATTAGTTCTATATTATTGGATTTACCCATTTTAACCATTTCCTCTACACTGTAAAATCTATATCATGGACAATATCACTCCATTATTCATTTTTAATCCAGTAAACCAGTTTTTGCACCAACATGCACGATGACGCACTTTTGATATCAGTGCGGTCATACTATATTACACTTTAAATACAAAACTGAGTGAAGTAAATAAATGTCAGAGGTGGACGGACAGCAGGTTGAAAGGGCAGTAACGTCTGTGTGAGAAGGTCAGTTAATGTCACGGGCGCTGAGATGTAAACGCACCATGACAGGATTTTAAATAGAAAAAAAAAAAAACAGAAAAAGAGCATTTATTCTCTCCAACTAATCACAGTAAAGGCAGTGTCAGCAGTCATTTACAATACAGACACTGAACCCTTTTCTGCTCACCATATGTGTCATTATATAACTAAAATGCTCTAAATATCACACTGATGTACAGATTTCTTTCCTCATCTCTTCTTCATCTCAGTTTCTGTCAGATGTGACCTTTACTGAATATGTGCGAGCTAATGCAGTCGTGAAATAGAGGCCACAGATATTAGCAGGAATGCTACATGCTAGGAGAAAAAAATGATAACATATGGCAAAATAGCACAAAAACGTCTCATATATTTATCTTGCATAGTCAGTTTGTAGCACTACCCTGGGCATAGGCAGGAATAACAATACTACTGTGCCATCTTAAAGGGGAATTCCACCACTTTTTCAAAATATCTAAATAATTACATAGTTCTTGATAGAGAAAACAGGGGTCGCAACAGGGGTGTCACTTGCAAATTAACAGACAGGGGTGCCTTGAGTAAGGGGGTCTGGAGAATTTTTCATTTTTAAATACTCCCAAAATATCTGTTGCTTATTAAGGTTTAGCATTAAGTATAAGGAAATAACATTTAGATAAATAAAGTATTCATTTTAAGTGAACACTTAAACAACTCCCACTTGCTTACTGCCTGACCATTAAAATTCATCAGACCTGCTCCTCCAGCTCCGTCAGTCTCCTTCAGTTTCTTTCTCTCCCCCTGCCTGTGTTTAGTAACAGCTTATGTTTTATTAAACCCAGATTTACAAGAGCTCTGGGCTTAATTAAAGACATAAAAAATTAAAAAGATTAAAAACACTCTTTTTTTTTCTTTGAACTGGCTAAATCCTCTCACCTCATGAGCTGCTTCCTCTTAATTTCATATATCCATCTACAGAAAAAAATTTAAGCAATAGATATTAGCAAATAACATCACGACTGAGTTCTGGCCAAATGCACAAACAGAACGCGATAAGTTAATTTATACTTGGGCTCAATGTCAAATGGCTCCTTACTCCCTAAGTTACATTAGTCCTGACACTGTGCCTTCTGCACCCAAATAGCGCAATAAATGTTAAATATGGAGCCTTACAGCCTATGACTGAATATAAAATGGCTTTCTATTAGACATATAATGTGTTATTTGGGAGCAAAAACTGTTTCATGATTTATATAGTGCACTACGTAGGGAGTAAGAAGCTATTTGAGATTCAGCTTAGGCTAGGTTAAAATAGTAGGCTCATCAGCTGGTTACCGTTAGTAAATATAGCCTAATCCCAATTTACTTACCTCACATAAATATTAATGAACTACTTAATTTAGTTAACTAAGTGACAAGTTAAACTCTACAGTCAGCTATACTGACCAGAATTTTTTCACAAATCCATATCACAGGTAGGGATCTTCAGTCTGTAACTACTTACACATATATGTATATATTTGAAGATATTTTAATGAATTTTCATAAGTCATATTTTTTATTGTAATATCAATCAAACTGCAGTTGGGTTATTTTGATTAAGCAAAAATAACTAAACAAAACACAGGTAGCTTACAAAACTGAACTTTATTGAATTTAAATTTAGTTTTTTGTGAAAAGCAGGTAACTCCAATGGCCATTTCATGTTAAACAAAGCCAAGTAATGGACACAAGTTTCTTTTAAGTGCAATATTTAACATTCTTTAACAGAAAACAAGCAGGTTAAGTGCTGAAAATTGCAACATAAACAATGGGCAATATTAAACATCTATAAGATCATACCTTGGAAAATCCAAGGTAAAGGCTGAAAAAAAGGCTGAATCTCAAATGGCTTACTGCTCCTCATACAGTGCACTGAATAAGTTATGAAATTTTGTCTTTGACTCCCAAGTCCAGTATAGAATTGGGCTCACATGGCTGAATCTAAAGTTGTTCTTTGTTAGACACACTGTGCTCTGTTTAGATGCAGTAGCAGTTATTTAAAGACCTACGTACTGCACTTCGTAGATTCGGCCTAAAAAAGTTTGGCAGTGTTGTGTCACCTGACTCTATGAATACTACATGCTGATTTGCTGAACAGATTTATTGGGTTTTGCTCTAATACAGCAGTGGTGTTTGAGTGTTGCTGCTATAAAATGTAACCTTGCTATGCCTCAACAGTGGACAAAAACTGCCTTTGAGTCAAACCGTATTTAGGGTTCAGAATGTGCTATATGTTAAAATAACTCATGACTGTCAGCTCATTTTTTATTGATTTTGGCCAACGAACTCTTCGTATATGTACATACAGAATAAGGTTTAATGTTTATTTATTTAGTTGCCAACCAACGTAACTTTGCAGAGAAAGCAGCACTCCCGAGGCACTCCCCTACATCTGATATGATTGGCATACAACATACAAGGTCTTATATGATTGGCTGAGCCAGGACTGTCCCCATCAGAGGACTGCTCTCTCCTCTTATGTATATACCTCTGGCAGCTGATCCAGCGCTGGATTAGAGCAGCAGTAGCACGTCCTCATTTAAGCTTTCTCTGCTTTATTGTATTAAATGTGAATAGAATAGTTCAAAGTTGTGCAACAGCTTTTCTTCAGAGTGAATATTGGTAGCAGCCAAGGAAGCCAGTTCACATACGACCACACAGACAGCTGAGTTCAGCTCCAGAGCCTGCGGTAACCTGCCAGTGTAACTGCAGCAGCTCATTCATAACAGACTGAGTGGATGATAAATAGATGAGATGATGCTGCTGAAGGTTTGATCTATTACCCAGCATTTATCTACTACTATCAGCTATTATTGGTTAACTTTTCTCACTTGTGAAAAAAAAGTAAAAAACAAAACATTCTTGTTTAATGACACAGAACTATTTAACCCCTTTAAACCGTAAAGTCCTGTATGTGCCCATACAAATAAACAGTAAAACATTGAAAAATGATACCATCATTAAGCTTTGGTGCATAACAATTACAACAATATATTCAGTTGTCATAAGGATAGGCCAACGTCAAACCCTCACCAACATAACTTACATATGTTTTCATAGTTACTGAATAATTCACAATATATATTAAATAACTCATAGTAGATAACAATTCACATTGGTTCCTGAATAATTCATAGTGGTTTTGGAATCATTTATTGTATACTAAATAAATCATAGTAGAGACTCACTAAATTATTTATAGTAGATACTGAATAATTCAAAGTAAACACTAAGTAACGTATAATGGTAACTGAATATTTCATAGTAGTTGAGAGTTACTGAATAACTCACATATTAAATAACTCATAGCAGATAAAACATTCATGATGGTAATAATTTATTGTAGATGATACTGAAGAAATCATAGTAGATCCTAAATGATTCATCAATTCTTACTGAAGAATGTATAGTGCTTACTGAATAATCCATTGTAGTTGCTGAATAATACATACTGGTAACTTTACAATTCATAGTAGTTGCTAAATTATAAATTCATAGTAGTTACTGAATAATTCGAAGCAGTTGCTGAATAAATCATAGTGGCAACTTAATAATTCACAGTAGTTCCTGACTAATGCATATTTGTTACTTGAGTATTTATAGTAGACGCTGAATAATTCATAGTAGATGCTGAATAATACATAGTGGTAACTGAATAATTCACAGTACATACTGTGTTGAGATTCAGAACCCAATAAAAAGTCCAGGGTTCAATGTGCAATCAGTAACTAAAGTAATAAACAGGTCAGAAAGTGTCTGTTTAAGTAAAACGCTCCTAAAATGAATCCCTGCCGTCACAGATCCAGCATCAGATTGATCAGGCTTCCTGTTCTGATTTGTCATTTCAAACGCAGCTAGTTCTGCTTGGATGCACATTTTAGAAAGATTTTAGTCCACAGAGTGAACTTAAAGTTCTGCTACAAATTATGAAAGTAAATTATGAAAATAACTCACAGTTACATATGACTTTAATTCTATGAGTAGACTTATGAGCACCGTTTTTTATTGCATGGGTGCTATAAAACCAAAAGCCAAGCTCACAACATGTTTTCTGTCCATTCTGCTGTGTTTGCCATGCCAGCCTCACCTATTTGCACCATAAAATGACAGAAAAACAGGCAACCACAACTGAAATATGACTGAAGATAGTTTGCCATTTGTTCACTGGTTTTAGGGTACTGGTATGTGTGTATGTATATATATATATATATATATGTAAGTATGTATATGTATACACACACACACACACACACACATTTTTATATATATATATATATATATATATATATATATATATATATGTGTGTGTGTGTGTGTGTGTGTGTGTGTGTGTTATGAGTCTTTAAAAAAAAGAACAAAAAAAAAGCACAGTATTAAAATGAATAAAAAGAAACCCCTGCCTGTGCAGCTTATGCTGAGGGCATTTTCTTTGGCACTGAGGATGCCCAGCAGGATGCCCGGCAGGATGCCCATGCCTCTAAGACCTATTAAGGCTTTTTTAAATCCAGATGCTACTGCGGCAGCTGTTGCGAGCACTTGGTCTCCAGCTAAGCAAGCAAAAAAATATAAACAGGTAACTCACCCCCAGTTTCTTACTCCGGATTCTAACGTAGCCCTGCTTCACTATGTCGTTGAAGTTAGAAGCCATGTCTTTCTTTTGCTTTTTTCTAGCTTTATTTTGGTCGTTAAGTCCCCCTGCAAGTCAGTCCCAGTCTCCTTTCGGCAAACCTGCTACGGACACTGTTGAGCAAACCGGCTCCAGTGGTTTATTCCACCTAGAGATTTGAAGGGAAAGCGTTTTACTTTTCCACCTGTATTCGGACAAGCCACGCCCTACTCTGTTAGGATTGGCTCGTGAATTCATGAATTACTAGCCAGTCGTGATACAGGAGGCGGGATCACACTCGTATAAGCCAATCCCAGCACGATGGACGATGTTATTATCCAATCATTGTGCGCGGCTCACCGGAAAACGGGTGGCTATAAAAGCAGTCAGCTGATTTCATTCAGTATGAGCGCAGTTTCCTGGATCGTACCACTCTCGCTGCATCAGAGGGGGGTTCTGAAAGCAAATTCTGCTTTTAAAATGCTTTTTTTTATTTGTTTGTTTTTTAAAAATACAAATAGATAGTTTTAGCAAGTTTCAGCAAAGATGTAAAATAAAAAAATATATAAACAGGTATGCGAATGTTATGAGTTATAGCCTGTATGTTAGTGGATTTTGTCTAATAATGATGTCCAGAAGTGCCAGTTCTGCTACAAACGTGATACATTCACGAAAATATACTGCCAAGGTAGCAAAGATGGCAGATTATTTATATATATATATATATATATATATATATATATATATATATATATATATATATATATATATATATATATATATATATAATAAACACATTAAAAAAATCTTGTGATAAAATGTTCATGTATGATATCACAGCAGCCTTGTTACATGAAAATATACCTTATAAGTAATTTACACATGCCAATTCTGGCCTAAATATGATGTATTGCCAAGAATATATTGAACATATTGTAAGTATTACTATATTTAGGTGTAGAGAGCTGGAAGAGGTTCATTGTTTTTGTGAGGTCACAAAAATAATGCATGTACACATAAACACCTATTAGGCCTACAGCAGTTTCTCCACCCATAGAAGCTGAAGTTAAAAAGAGTGTTTCAACCAGACTTTTGGAATGAGATACAGCCAATCAGAACATAGCTCATTTACATATATAAGTCTTAAAGGCACCATGAAAAAAACAACCTTTTTTGGAAAATGTTTATGTAAACATGAAAGATAAATGATTTTTTGCACATAAAACTAAATAATTATCATGAGAAAAAAATAAATAAATGAAAAATGTAGGATATGGGCCCTTTAAAGGAAAACTGTAACCAGATATGAGCTCCTTTATTATGTTTTCCCTCCCAAATCCAACAACTTAAAGTGGCCAGTGTAATTTCAGTTCTCTAATTTATACCCTTTGTGTGCATTGTGTTATTGCTTTAATCTGCTTTGCATTTCCACACGTTTGAGCTACATGTTACTCATATTGAATTGCTATTGTTAGAGTTTAGAGCCATTGGTCACTGTATAATTAGACCTCTGCATTTAACCACCCACATACATATATGCACACTAGTGAACACACACACTAGCGAGCAGCCCTATCCACGGCGCCCAGGGAGGTTAGGTGCCTTGCTTAAAGTCACTTCAGTCATGGACTGTCAGCCATGGGGATTGAACCAGCTACCTTCTGGTCAGAGTTCTGGTTCCCTAACCTCCAGCCCATGACTGCCCCGTAAGTCCCCCAGAACTCTTGTTTTCACTCCGCTCAGTAATAAAGTGCTGATGACTAGGGCGCATGAGCTTCTGCGCTGCTTTGTGATTGGATCTTTGGGCATAAAATTATCAAGTGATGTGAATCAGAAGTGAATGAGGGCGGCGGAGAAGTGGATGTTGCTGAACATAAAAGCTTAAAGCCATTTTATACTTGTGGAATAAAATAATATTGATGTGTCTAATCCCACCTTTTTACACTTGAATGTTGAAAGCTAGCAGATGGTGTAGATACTGTATAGTGTGGATAAAAGTGGACAATAGTTGCTAGTGGATAATAGTTTATAGTGGATAAAAGTCTTTTGCATAACCAAAGTTATGTCATATATCTGCTAATATCATTAAATCCCAGTGCATGGGAACTCTCTGAGCACTTCCTTTTATTCTCTTCAGCTCTGATAGCTCTGCTTCAGTCGGAAGCTGAGGGGTTTTCTTTAAAAAGCAAAAATTTATCAGGGATTTGGTTCCCTTTCCTCACTCTAATCTTTTCCGGCAGGTTTGATTCTGTGCTGTAAATGTACAATGAGATTGAAAGGGCCTGTACCATGAAATTTTATTTCAAATAAAAATACAGTTCATTCATACAGTCCAAATATGGAAACTACACGGGGAAGAACAGCACATTTTGAATGAAAACTAGGCAAACACTCATACCTATGGGCAATTTTGCATGTCCAATTGGTCTGACTGCATGTCTTTGGACTGTGGGAGGAAACCAGAGCACCTGGAGGAAACTCACACAGACACGGGGAGAACATGCAAACTGCACACAGAAAGGATGCTGGTCGCCCAGCTGGACCCCAACCCATTCTTGCCATGAGGCGACAGCACTACCCACAGCACCACCGTGCCACCCCTGCAGCCCACTTGCACCGTTTTATGCAGTTTTATGTAGTAATTCTACCCCTTAGGTTTAAACAGGCTGTTTTTATTATTGTACCTTAAATACAGATAAATTATCTCTGTTTTGATTGGTTGTCTTGTGTTGAGCCTCACTCACTCCTTATAGCTTCAATATGAATGAGTGGAGCTAAATAGGCCAAAAAGGCAGAATAAGATGTTTAAACCACTCTGAATGACTATTTACAGCTCAACCACTGAAATTCTGAAAATTTGCTGGAATTCTCCTTGATTCACACGGGGAAGTGTAACTTTTCAATGTTTAACTTTAAGAAGAGAGCAAAAGCTCAGTGTTTTAGTTTTTCCATCTTGTTTCTGTTATTTTGACCCCCTTTCCATTTTTAGTTTTGTTTTTTCCCCATTACAGTTTTTTCCATGTTTCTGTTATTTTGTCAGTCGTGGGCTGGAGGTTAGGGAACCAGCCCTGTGACCAGAAGGTTGCCAGTTTGATCCCCTTGGCTGACAGTCCATGACTGAAGTGCCCTTGAGCAAGGCACCTAACCCCCAGTTACTTCCCGGACGCCCTGGATAGGGCTGCCCACTGGTCCAGGCAAGTGCGCTCACTGCCCCCTAGTGTGTGTGTTCACTAGTGTGCATGTATGTGGGTGTGTCACTGCACGGATGGGTTAAATGCAGAGGTCTAATTTCACAGTGTGCAAAACACAGTGACAAATGTAAATTCTAAGCCCTTTATTTCTCTTTTTCTGTACATTTTGGTCCATTTTCCACCCTGATTTTTTTTCTAGCAATGTTTCTTTTATTTTGTCCATTTTTTCTTACTGTTCCTGTTTTTTCGTATTAAACATTTTCATTAAGCTAAGAAAAAGAAACAGAATTAAACATCCCAGTATAATCATATCCCATTTTCACATCTTTAAATGTCCAAGGATGGGCTATTTTATCATTTCTAATTTTAAAAATGGCATCGGGCCATTGAGTCTCGTTGATTTTCTGTTGTTTTTTTTCATTCTCTCTTCTCCTTTTCTCTCTTTTTCCTTTTAATGTCCCTTTTTCTTTTTTCAGGTCTGTCACTTTTTATTTATTTATTATTATGCTGTCCTTTTTTCAGCCCTAATTCAGTTTTTTTGTTGTTGTTGTTCTTTTTATCCTTTTTTTGTCCCTTTTCTTCTTGTCTTCTGTCTGCTGGTGTCTCCGGATGTCTCCTTAGAATAAAAAAGCCAGGCTTGCTTGTCATCTCTCCCTGGGGGTCTCTTCCAGTTATGAAGCTGTCAGCGCTGCTTTGTCTGTTTAATCCCATCGTACAACACACACACACACACACACACACACACACACACACACACACACACACACATACACACACTCATCAGTTCCCATCCTCGTCCTGTCAGAGTGAACCAACCAGCGAAGTGTGTGTGTGTGTGTGTGTGTGTGTGTGTGTGTGTGTGTGTTTATTTAAGGCATCATTTAAGAACAGAGTGAATGGTGTAAACATATGATGTCTGTCTGAGGGTCTGGTTTGATAGAAATCGGAACCAACCATTCACACTCAGCACTGAAGTTGGCTGTGACCTGTGAGAGGCGCAGGTTTCTCTGAGGATGGCTCAGTGTAAGAGATGAAGTCACTGCTACTCATTTCCAGCCACTTTATCAGAAACCCCTCTCTTTAAGCTCCACTTTGCTGCTGTTCACTTAGAGACTGTAGCTTATCTGATGATGCACAGACACACAATCATCCTCCAGCCCTTCAATCTGGCAATAGTATTTTAAAAATCCTACTTAGTATCTCGAAATAATGATAGAATGATATTTTCTTAAAATATCCACTTATTGTGTAAACATAAGTCAAAATGTTTATTTTTTATGTGAAAGTCATCACTTACTTTCTAAATATTTAAGGACTTATTATTCCAAAATTATTTTGAGAGAGAAAGAAAGAGGGAAAGAGAGGGGGAGAAGGAGAGAAAAAGAAGGAGAGGGAGAGAGAGAGAGAGTAGAAAGACAGCAAGGAAGAAAGAAATAGAAATAGAAAGTCAAAATTTTGAGGAAAATCGTCTTTTTCGAGATAATGAGTAAAATATTTCAAGAAAAAAGAGTACACTATATGAAGTACACTACATGTCCAACCGCCTGTAGATATTCATTATTTAATAGAATCATCATGCTTGTTGTATTTAAACTCTGCAAGTATTGCAGTAATACTTGTTTCATTAAGTTTTGGTTGGCTCGAAAAATTTGATTTTGATTGTTCTGTGGTATCTAGGTAGATACAGCTAAGTGAGCTCTCCCATTGGTTAGGACTTCAGGAACTGCACTGAAGGCCTTACATATTGGATTAACTACTAACATTATTAGGAAATAACAGAGGAATCAACTGATCACACTTTGATTTACACCAGGACCCCAAAAAACATTACTGTAGACCTTCTGGTAGTTCTAGATACATTACTGACTGTGCAAACAAGTTCCAAATAAAACATATCTAATGACTTTTAAAAGCTGTTTAATCTAGAACCAAAGAATGGTCAAATCTAGAATGGCCAAAAATTGGTCAGCATTGGCTTAGCGCTAACATACTGTAGTGTTCACCACTATTCAAAGACACTCAGCTTTCACACAAGTCATGTGCTTTGTTTTCCAGCTGTTGTTGGCCACAGCTACGGCGTACATAAGCATAAGAGTTTTCTTTCTCTAACAGCTCACTTGCTAACCAGAATGAAAGAGAGAGAAAGAAGAGATAGATGAAAGAAAAAAGTGAGGGAAAGAGAAAGAGAAGGAAAAAAGAAGAGAAGAAAGAGAAGAGACAGAAGAAAGGGAGAGCCAGAAAGAGAAAAAGAGAGGAGAGAAGAGAGAAACAAGAGAGAGAAGAAAGATGGAGAGGGAGAGAGAGAGAGATGAAAGAAAAAAAGAGGGGAAAGAGAAAGAGAGGGGGGAAGAGAAAAAGAGAGGGAAGAAAAAAAGAGACAGAGGAAAAGAGGGGAAGAGAGAGAGAAATAGAGGAATATAGAGAAAGAGAGAGAAGAGAGACGAGAGAGTAAAAGACAGAGAAGAAAGAGAGAGAGAGACAAGAGAGAGAAAGGAAGAGAAACATAAGAAAGAGAGAGAAGAAAAGGGAGAGATGGCATGAAAGGAGAGCAGGGAAGAAAGAAAGAGAAGGGGAGGAGAGATAGAGAGGGAAGAAAGAAAGAGAAAGAGGGTAAAAGAGAAAAAAGAGAAAGAGTGGGAAGAAAGTGGGAGGAAAAGAGAGGGGTATAAGAGAGAAAGAGAGAGGAAAACAGAAAGGGAGAGGAGGAGAAAGAAAGAGGAGGAAGAAAAAGAGAGAATGAGAGAGGGGTAAAGAGAGAGTGGGGAAAATAGAAAGAAAGGGCAGTAAGCGAGAGGGGAAGAGAGAGAGGGGAAGAGAGAGAAAGAAAGAGAGGAGGCAGAATGAGAGTAGAAACACAAAGGGAAAGGAAAGGAGAGAAAGAGAGGGAAGAAAGAGCAACAGAGACAGAGAGAGGGAAAGAGAGAAGGGAAGAAAAAGAAAGGTAAAGAAAAAGAAATAGCAGTGTGTAAAGGGACCATTTTGAAAACTAAGCTGCTGATTTTGAATTCAGTGTTTTTGTGATGTCATAAAATCTCATATGCACATATCCACCTTTACACATGTTAAAAGTGGACAACAAAAATGTAGGATAGGGCCTTTAATGAAAGTTTTGAATCAGTTGTCAGTGCAGACGGTGAGTGCAGTAAGTGACCACCAGATGGCGCTGTTGTGCTGGTTTTGCTTGTGCTCTCTGCATGTGCAGCAGCTTCACTTCCTTCGCTTGTGCTGAAAATGTTTGTTCTGGAAATGAATGAATACAGAGGTGTCAAAATTCACTACTTACATTTATTTTAGAAACAAATTTCCAGCTTTAGATCAAAAAGTTTTTAAGATTATACATTTTTTTATCAGATGGGTCCAAATTCTGACTGCTGCTGGAAATGTGCCTCACAGCTATCAGTTTAAAAGTGATTTGCAGGGCTGTAGATTAAGGAACATGATTCTGTAGTGAATCACATGAGGAAATAAACTGATTAACCCACATATATGTGTGACATTTTCAATCTGTATGTCCTGAATCTGAGCACAAATACATCAAACTGCAGGTATTTTTGTCATTAAATAAATGGTTGATTAGTGTAGTGGGTAACACCTCTGCCTTCTACACTATAGACTGGGGTTCAATCCCCCACCAGGGCAGGCACCCAACACTATATCAATAAGAGTCCTTGGGCAAGACTCCTAACACCACTCCTAAAATGATCAAATTATAAGTCGCTCTGGATAAGAGCGTCTGCCAAATACCGTAAATAAGCTTAAATAAATAACAACATGAAAGAGAGACAGAAAAAAAATAGGGAGGAGCGAGAGGAGAAAAAGAAAGGGAGAGGAGAAGATAGAAAGAAAGGGAAAATGAGAGCAAGGAAGAGGAAGATGGTAAGAGGGAAGAAAAGAGAGGGGGAAAGAAAGAAAGAGAGAGAGAAAACTGAAAGGAGAAACAGAAAGGGAGAGGAGAAGAAAGGGGAAAAGAGAATGGAAGAAAGATAGGAAAAGAGAGAGGAAGAGTGAGATGAGTAATAGACAAGGGAGAAACAGATGGAATAAAAAAGAGAGGGGGAAATAGATTGAAGGGAAGATAGAGAGAGGAAAAGAGAGAGAGTGGAAGAGAGAGAAAGAGAAAGGGGCAGAGTGAGAGGAGTAACAGTAAGGGAAGGGAGAAAAGAGAAACAAAGTGAAGAAAAGGAGAGCGGGAGAGAGGGGAAGTGAAGAAGAAAAGGAGGGCATGAGGGAGAAAGCGGAAAGGGAAGAAGGAGAGAGAGGAAGAGAGAGAAAGAGAAAGAGAGGAAGAGAGAGAGGAGAACATAGAAGGAAAGGGAAGAAAGGGGAGGAGAAAGAGAGAAAGGGCAAGAGAGAGAAAAAAAAATCAAATACATCAAACCATAATTGTTTTTTTGTCACTTTATCAGTAAATAACAACACATAACAACAAAACAATACAACGTCCACATTTCATTGTAAATAAAAGTATGGAAACCATTAAAACTCAAAAATTCATGGGGGTACTGTCGGGTCTTTATCCAAGCAATATGCGGAGGTGGGATTAAAAAAAGTATTGCTTACTTATATACTCTTACAACGCTACTATTAGGTCTGTGCCAGTATTTCTCATCAAGCTAAATATGTTTGTTGAATATGAATGACTTCAATGAACTAACATTAACAGAAAAGTGAACTGTTGTAGGACTGTATATTATTGACTGTGTGGGTTAAAGGGGAGCTCCTTTTTTTAAAATTTCTGCATAATTCAGTGGTTAAGATGTAAACAAAGTCATTCAGAGTGGTGTGATGTGACACTGTGATTCACAGTTAAGTGATACTTATTTAATCCCACATACGGGGAAATTCCACCTCCACATTTAACCCATCCGTGAAGTGAAACACCACATACACACTAGTGAGCACACACACACTAGGGGGCAGTGAGCACACCCTTGCCCGGAGCTGTGGGCAGCCCTATCCATGGCGCCCGGGGAGCAGTTGGGGGTTAGGTGTCTTGCTCAAGGACACCTCAGTCATGGGCTGTCAGCTCTGGGGATCGAACCGGGACCTGGCCTTGTAACCGGAAGGTTGCCGGTGGTGATATGGACCAGGGGTCACAATGTCTACAACACACATACAGCCATTTTATTTATTATCTTAAAGCACCAGTGAACCTACACGTGTCCTCTAAGCTTTTATATGTAATGTAGATGGTGGGAAAATAAAAGATTTAATGTAAAGAATTTTCAAGTAATGTAAAGATTCTACATGACAGCGTTTCTTTTTTCTTTTTAGAAATGTATGTCCAAGCCAAGAACCATTAAAGGAACATTTAAATTTAAGATTGTATGCTTTTAGATGGTCATGAAGCAGAGACTAATGAAAGAAGTCTTTGGAGGCATTACATCTTAACCATACATTTTGAAAACGCGATTCATTTCCCCTTTAAAGTGATGCAGCTGAAATCCAGGCGCTCTCTGGTGGCCGTAGGCGGAAACGTGGCAGTGCAGCAGAGCAGTTTCAGTAAAACAAAGCTGGTCTTTCACCCCCTGTTTCTTACACAGCGCAGAAAAAAGAAAGCTGAAGTGAAAAAAAAACCTTCTCCAAACACAGAAAGGTCAGTGATGACGTGGGATGAGACTGCCTGACCCCTGTGAGTAGAGCTGTGACTCTGGAAATGGGGGCTGACATGGCTGTGGGCCCAAAACCACAAGCGAGCTGCACGGGCAATTTAAACCGCCTGTGTGTGTGTGTGTGTGTGTGTGTGTGTGTGTGTGTGTGTGTGTGTGTGTGTGTGTGTGTGTGCGTGCTTGGGGGGGCCCTGAAGTAAAAATCTAATCAAACACAGGATACACAAACACACACACACACACACACACACACACACACACACACACACACACACACACACAGTATCCAGGCTTTACAGCCTCATGCACTTAAAGAGAAAATCCACCAACTTTTCAAAATTTCTGCACAATTCTGTGGTCTCGTTGTGAACAAAGTCATTCAGTCATTGGTTTGATGGGAAATGAGAAGTTCTTGGGGTGCATTTATGTGTAACGCGGAGCGACGAGGAGCACGCATGAGCTGAGAAAAGCAAGATTTATTCCGGGCAAATCCAGGGTCAAGGTTGAAACGGTCCAGGTTCAAATAGCTAACACGAAGAGCAGGAGGGACAGACATAACGAAACAAAACACCAAATTCCAAACAGCACAAACAATACATACAATACAATAAGCACATCAAACATGCAGACAGCACGTCAAACAAAGACCAACACAGACCAGGGCAAACACGGAGCTTATATGAGAAAAGCTCATGGAGGAGTGGGAGGAGCCAATCATGACATTATGGAAAAGATTTGGGTGAATATTGACGTGTAGTGTTTGTTTGCTACATCAGCCTAATAGCTCCAGCTTATTACTAAAGAAGCCAAATTTGGACACCAAAAATATCTCTGTTCAACTACATCTGCAGTAAGTGGAGCGATGTGTGAATTTGATTTTCCTGATTTTCCTGAACCGTTCCTTTAAGAGTTTAAATTCGAGTCCTGTAGAGATTAATGTTTTATTTCTAAGACTGAATCCAGCTCCTGAAGGTTTTGGCCGTTTGAAGAGCTGAATCAGGTGTGCTTAATGAAGCAGAAGGTTAAACACTGCAGTGCTGTGAAGATGTTCAGCTCTTACTTGACTAATTTCCCTCTCACTGAGAAAGTTTACTCCACACATTTCAGTATAATGTGTTGTATGTTTTAGTCTTTGTTGTTGTTACATTACCTCTAAGAATTTATATTTACACCTCAGTACATACTGCTTATTGGGGCCATATACTACATTTTTCTTGTATTTTATCTTTTTCTTGAGGCCCACGTATAACACTTGTGTGGTTTTATAGACTAAAAACAGCCAGAATTCATTTTTACATGATCTCTCTTTAGTTCTTAGTATTAAACAGGATGTTTTCGTAACTATGTCTTTAAGCATGTATGCAAATGAGCTCAGATTGGCTGCCCTCTATTGTGCATCATTCAAAAAGCACTGAGGTGAAACACTCCTTAGAACTTCAGCATGAGTTGGCGGGGCTAACCTGCTGTGGGCTGAATAGGAAGATATATGTAAATGAGCTGGATCTGATGACATCACAGAAACAATGGAATCAAATTAGGCTGTTTTTCACTTTAGCCTTCATACATGGACTGAATGGGCTAGAGAGTAAACAGTACATTTTGACATTTTAACAGTGTTTTCATGCTACATTATTTCAAAAAGGCCAGGGAAATTCAGATTTTCCATGATTTCGGCACTTTAAGAATGTAGGATACAGCGCCACTCTTATGCTAATTTGCTCAAATAAAGAACAAAGTCATTAGCCACGTTGCAGTATTGAATACGTAGTCTGCTTTTAATAGCTTGACTTGGTAGTGTGGATGAAAATGTACACATTTCTATTTTCTCTACTGAAATTAGCTAGAAATTCAAAATTCTTGCATGGTTGCTAATTCTACTTGCCTAGTCTGTATGCTAGCATGGCTCTCAGCACAGAACTCACTGTGCTGTGTCCCAGTTTTCACAAAAGCTGGACTCAGCCCCATTAGCATTCCAGTTTGCTTGTTTTAGGAAGGGTTTTACATGTGGTGCACAGCTGAAACCAACGCTTGTAAGAGTTTCTGATGTCCAGTCACAGTGTAACTCCACTCAGTAAACGCCTTTGTGTGCTCAAACTAGACGCATAGTTCTGTAAAGTGAAAGAAGCATTCATGTTTTGTTTCGCATCAAATGCACAGCGAGAGAAACAGTGATAAACGTGTCCATGTAGAGAGAGGGCATTCCAAGCCCCGTCCACAAATCTGTTATTTCAGTTTATATCATAAAACCTACATTTAGAGTGAGTTATTCATTCAACCTAATGAGAAACTGTAGAACAGACTCAGTTTATATCACAATACCTACATTTAGAATGAGTTATTCATTCAACCTAATGAGAAACTGTAGAACAGACTCAGTTTATATCACAATACCTACATTTAGAGTGAGTTATTCATTCAACCTAATGAGAAACTGTAGAACAGACTCAGTTTATATCACAATACCTACATTTAGAGTGAGTTATTCATTCAACCTGATGAGAAACTGTAGAACAGACTCAGTTTATATCACAATATCTACATTTAGAGTGAGTTATTCATTCAACCTGATGAGAAACTGTAGAACAGACTCAGTTTATATCACAATATCTACATTTAGAGTGAGTTATTCATTCAACCTGATGAGAAACTGTAGAACAGACTCAGTTTATATCACAATACCTACATTTAGAGTGAGTTATTCATTCAACCTAATGAGAAACTGTAGAACAGACTCAGTTTATATCACAATACCTACATTTAGAGTGAGTTATTCATTCAACCTGATGAGAAACTGTAGAACAGACTCAGTTTATATCAAAATACCTACATTTAGAGTGAGTTATTCATTCAGCCTAATGAGAAACTGTAGAACAGACTCAGTTTATATCACAATACTTACATTTAGAGTGAGTTATTCATTCAACCTAATGAGAAACTGTAGAACAGACTCAGTTTATATCAAAATACCTACATTTAGAGTGAGTTATTCATTCAACCTAATGAGAAACTGTAGAATACGACTCAGTTTATATCACAATACCTACATTTAGAATGGGTTATTCATTCAACCTAATGAGAAACTGTAGAACAGACTCAGTTTATATCACAATACCTACATTTAGAGTGAGTTATTCATTCAACCTGATGAGAAACTGTAGAACAGACTCAGTTTATAATAGAGTACCTGCATGAAGAGCCTGTTTACACCTTGTGTTAGTGTGTGTTTTCTGTCTGGATCACATCTGAATGTACTTTGGCTGGATTCTATTTACACTAAAATGCGTTCCCAGTTTGGTCATACAAGCTCTAAGCCAAATATTCACAATGCGTGCTGGGGGTGAGGAATTGCTCTACTTTTTTGAATTTTTGTTCCAAACGTAATTTTTGACGTGTCATCTTTGTATGTACATACAGTCAGTGGGGAACTGTGACTACTAGACCTAAGCCTTTAGATCAAGCCACAAAAATCAATACTCAAAAAATAAGAAAAAAGACAACTCTGCAGTTATGCTACTTTCTGCTAACGCTACTATGGGATTTCTAATAATATGCTTGCACTAGGGAGGCATGGTGGCGCGGTGGGTAGCGCTGTTGCCTCACTGCAAGGAAGGCCTGGGTTCAATTCCCTGGCTGGGTGACTGGGGTCCTCTCTGTGTGGAGTTTGCATGTTCTCCCCTTGTCTGTGTGGGTTTCCTCTGGTTTCCTCCCACAGTACAAAGACATGCAGTCAGGCCAATTGGACATGCTGAATTGCCCCTGGGTGTGAGTGTCTGCCCTGCGATGGACTGGCGACCTGTCCAGGGTGTATCCTGACTTCTGCCCAATGACCACTGGGATAGGCTCCTGCGACCCTGAGGGAGAAGTGGCTTAGAAGATGGA
This sequence comes from Pygocentrus nattereri, assembly GCF_015220715.1. Taxonomy (NCBI): domain Eukaryota; kingdom Metazoa; phylum Chordata; class Actinopteri; order Characiformes; family Serrasalmidae; genus Pygocentrus; species Pygocentrus nattereri. Next base: position 18,550,491 of record NC_051234.1, on the reverse strand, counting down.
TGGATGTTTGTGCTAAGCTGTTGCACATGAACATTTTTTGGCTTTTCTAGATTAAACACAGACATTTGAAGCTTGTAAAAGACATTCCATGTGTTTTATTTGAAGCTTGCAACGGCTTATAATGGTGACATTATTTCTTAAAATACTGGTCACAAAGCATGATTGATGGATTTCCCTATCACTTCTTAATTATGTTGGTAGTTAATCTGAAGTGTAAGGCCATCTTAATGCAGCTTCTGAAGTCCTAACCAATGTGAGATCTCGCTTGGGTGCATCTATCTAGATACCTATTGATATTGATGTGGAGGTGGTTGGGATGTACAAATATCTGGGTGTGCACTTGGACAACAAGCTGGACTGGAGCTGTAACACTCTCGCAGTGTACAAGAGAGGCCAAAGTCATCTCTTCTTCCTGAGGAGGCCGAGGTTTTTGGTGTGTGCACTAAGCTCCTGTGGATATTCTACCAGTCTATTGTAGCTAGTGCTCTATTTATATACTGTTGTGAGCTGGGGCAGCAACATTAACAAAAGTGCTATGAACAAAATTAACAAACTTTTTAGGAAGGCTGGCTCTGTTGCAGGAGTCAAGCTGGACTCTTTGGAGGTTGTAGCAGAACAGAGGACGCTCAACAAGCTGCTAGCCATCTTGGACACCTCACATCCTCTGCATGCTACACTGGATGAACGGAGAAGCACATTCAGTGGCCGTCTGTTACGGCTGCGCTGTGTTAAAGAGCGCCGTGTGAGATATTTCTTACCTACTGCTATAAGGCTCTACAACAATTCTCCTTACTGCAGAGATGGTACTGATCCTCTGCTGTCTGAACTGTGCTGAACCACCGCACTCTATCTCCTCTTTGATTAATACACACTGTGCAATACATCACTATTACTGTTATATATCACAATTATTACTGTAATGACACTTTTCACTATGCACTTTACACTACAATATTGATGCAACTCAAAGTCAGTCATGTCTATAATATGTGCTGTTAGACTAGCTCATACAACTCAGTGCCTGCTGTCTGTAAATATGCCATGTAAATATGACAATAGATTTACTTTTATACTTTATTTCTCTTGTACTTTAACTTATGCCTAAATTTATTTCTATTTTGTATTTTTCTGCATAGTTTATGTAAGCCTATGTGTAATTATATGCCTTGCTACTGAAACTTTGCAATTTCCTAATGGGATTAATAAAGTTCTTTCTTTCTTTCTTTCTTTCTATCTTTCTTTCTTTCTTTCTTTCTTTCTTTCTTTCTTTCTTTCTTTCTTTCTTGCTTTCTTTCTATCTATCTATCTATCTATCTATCTATCTATCTATCTATCTATCTATCTATCTATCTATCTATCACAGAGACAACTATTCTGATTGGATCACTTTTTTTGGTGACAATTTTAACTTGCTTCCAACCAAAACTTATTATTATTTATAAAGTGCTTGCAGAGTTTAAATATAACAAACATGATGATTCTATTAAGTTAAAATGAACTAAAAATGACAGATTAATGTCTTTTGCAGGAGTCATTAGGTTCCCCACTGCATGCAGCATGTATTCAGACTGAATATACTGACAGATGTCAAACAGTAAAAGCTCAATAACTTACTTCAGTTCTTCTTCATCCTGTACCGTTTTTTTTTCTGGAAACAATATAAGTGCTGTTTCAAAGGCCAGGAAAAAGAGATCCAGGTGGTAATTAAAGGATATTTCAAATGACTACAGTAACTTTTTAAGTAAGATTTGACAGAGAGCTCAAAGCTAAATATCATAAAGCGCCAGAATAACTCATGCATAATGACTCATTTGGGGGAGACTGAGTAAACGTTTTAAAATTCAAAAGTAGCTTCTCTGTCCACATGAAATATATTCAATGAGCATGTGTGATATTTTTAGTGCTGTGAGGGGAAAAAGCACTTTCCACCTCAAACACGTGCTGAATGCTGATGCCAAAGTAAAGGCCGGAGTGAAAAGGCAGACATTACCTTTAAGCCGCTACAGTATTTCAGCTCAGCGCTGACAGCTGTGAGGCAGCGTCACAAACAGCCCAATGTCTAACACTGAGGTCAACACAGTAAATAAATACAAGAGTGCAAACATAAAATAAAAATAAAGCATGGTTTGGGGCTGTTTGGAATCAGTGACAAGAGTGAGGTACACAGTGCGGATAAATGCAACTCTGCAGATTTTAGCTGTGATCATACCAGCTAAGCACTAGCATTGAAGGGACACTCCAACCAAAATGAAAAATTGAACCATCACATCACATTTGATGTAAACATGCCTAGAATCCTTCAACAATGGTGCTGCAGTAAGTGGTGCAGCAAGCATTTCTTATTTAAACATGTGAAAAGCCCCCTTCTGATGATGTATCTTGAAGGTGGGAGGAACTGCTGCAAAATACAACTGCTTTGGGGTGAATTTTTGAGGACTGTTTTGAGGAGTTTTTTCATTATAGTGGAGGAAATTGATTACTTTGGTAAGGAGGTACCTGGCTATCTAGATAGCTTACCTCAGTTTGGCCCCTCTTCTCTGACAGAAAGGGTAAAAACTCATCTATAGTGTTCATTTTAAGCTGAATAAAGATGGAATTGTTGTTTTCTGTTCAGTTTTATTCAAGAGATCATAATCCCACAATGCTACAGGCTTATTAATAAGCCTACAGTGAAAATTTACACCACAGAGATTCCCAATGGTCATATGATGTATTTGCATAATGCACGCTGGATGCTGTAGTCAGTGAACTGCTGAATGAAAACATGAAATTCTGTCAAACTGAAGCAGCTCTACAGAATCCTGCATAATATGACAAATTCATTTAATTTCATTTCATTTTCATTTACAGCATTTAGCAGACGCTCTTATCCAGAGCAACTTACAAGAAGTGCTTTGTAAATCTAGAGAAAGTATCTTTGCTAGTTACCAATAGCTTAGAGAAAAAGACAGTCCTGAGCTCAGATACTGCTAGAAACAGAATGTCACTGCAGACACTGAGAGAAAAAGAAACAGAGTTGATCGCAGAACTCCGTGCCATTCAATGCAATACAATAACAATAAGATACAATACAATGCAATAAACTACAATACAATAAACTACAATACACAGTGAAGTACAATAAAATAAGTGCAGCTTATTTTGCAAATAGTGTATTAAACTCCATTGAAGGCCAAAATGCCCAATGATTGGAGCTATTATTTCTAAACATCTATACTTAAGTGGAGACATGCTGAGATGAAGATTGTCATACATGTGTTACATTTTTTGTAATAATTTTCATGTAAGGACACTTTTGAAGGCAATAAATACTTCAGATGTCTGGTTCCTATTACCAATGCTGTGAAGAGTTTCTCTAGATTGACACATTTCACATCAAATGTTGTGTTGTAAGTTTGTTTACATTGCAATAACTGAATTATGCAGAAATTTAGAAAAATCACAATTAGAATTTCCCCTTCAAATCTATGAAAGACAATGCAGTACTTGTAAGTCAGAGTTGCCAGACTGGGAGGGTTCCTACAAAATTGAGCTGAGTTGGATGGATTTGGATAAAAAGGGCTTTGGTGACAAAATATGAGCTGGTTTGTTTAGACTGCATTAGTTAAAAATGCAGCTGAAATATGAGCAGTCCACATCCATTTATCAAAACTTGGTTTCACATACATTTTAGTATAAAATATGAGGTTTCAAAAACACTGAAACTAAAAAAAACAAAACTAGAATGTCTGCTGCAAAACTAGATTTTAGATGTGTGTGATTGAGCTCAGTCTACTGTTACATTTCATTTTCTTCTGCTGTTAACAAGTATCGACTATCACAACATTTATCATAATACTAAAACCTAAAACTAACAATGAAACCGAATAAAAACTAAACTAAAACTATTATAAATAGTTTTATTTTATTAGTTTTATTTATAAAATAAAAAAACATAATGAAAATCTATATGAAAATAAAAACTAATGCAATTTAGTGCAACCCAAAAAAACTAATGCAAACTACAACCCAAAAAAGTTGGGATGCTGTTTAAAAAAAAAAAACAATGATGAGCAAATCATTTACACCCCATATTTCATGAAAAATTCTTTAAAGACAGCATATCAAAAGGCAACAGGTCAGTAACATGATAGTGTATAAAAGGGCATCCCAGAGAGGTTGAGTCTTTCAGAAATAAAGATGAGGGGGGGTTCATCACTTTGTGAAAGACTGCATGATCAAATAATGCAACAATTCAAGAATAAGGGCTCTTAACATAAAATGGCAAAGAACTATCTATGGGGATAGAACTATGGGTTCTATCATATGCAACATGTTAAAAAATGTTTACACTCTGAAAACAGTGATGAGTTTGTGAGAATTAAGGAAATAAAATACACATCCATTCATCCATCCATCCATCCATCCATCCATCCATCCATTTTCTAAGCCGCTTCTCCGTCAGGGTCGCGGGGGGGTGCTAGAGCCTATCCCAGCAGTCTTCGGGCGGAAGGCAGGATACACCCTGGACAGGTGCTTATATTGAGTGACGTCAGGTAAATAATATATTATTTCATATTATGGTTCTGATCTGGCAACCCTGTTGTCAGTGTCTTGACTGAACATGACTGACAAATCAGCAGAGGTCAGTCTTGCAGTGTGGTCTTATATGATAAGGCTTAGCAGGAAACAGGGCCACCGAGGGCAGAAATGTGGAACTGTAATTCTAATGCCACATGTGACTGAGCTATGTGATGAAACAAGCTGGCTATTTTACTTAACTCAGTGCCCTGAACTTTATGCGTTTGTCCTAGTAGTGCACCACCCGCTTTTGTTATGTTAGATCTAGACTGCCCTCTTTACTGACCTGCAAAAGTCAGTCATGTAAACTGATCAAATTTAAAGTCTCCCACTTTTATGCCAAATTTAATAATCTGTCAAGAGATGTTTGTTGTCTGAAGTTTGCTTTAGTTTTAGGACTGGAGCTACGAGGCCAATGTAACTAAAAGCGATGGATTTTAATGTATACCAGTTAGCATGGTGCCATCACACACTTCAGTCATATGGATAGGAATGCAATCACTACGGTGGGAAAAGATGAAATTCAATGTACCAAAAATGAACAAACGGACAAACATTCAGGCTATACGGTAACTACTATTGTTTTAGGCTATGGTAATGTCCTTTAGTCCATTTTTATAGGTAACAGTGTGTCATATAGTGAAGCTGTGAACTATAAGGGGTCATGGGGGTTCTGGAACCTCTGAATTATCTGCTACGGAAAAATAGATGCTCAAACACAAATTCAGCAGAAGGTCATTGTTTAGCTGCTTCACCCACAATCGCCATGCGTCTGTCTTTGATATTCTGAACTAACAATGGTCTGCACTGATCTGCCTCAGGGTGGCACTATAGCAAATTGGTTCACCCAGTTGCCCCTTCATAGTCTAGCAACTGTAACTTGGGATACATCTGAAAAACTTTGCAATATGCCATAGCATATATGAAGATCTGAAATGAATATCTTAAGAGACTGATAAAAACAGTGAATTTTTTTATTTATTTCCCAAACTGAAGACAAAAGAGGAAACGTGTAAGATTGTGTGTGGAAGAGTGCATTACTAAACTAGAAAAGAGCATTTAATGCAATAATTACAGTGCTAATAGTGAAACGCAATGCACAAATAGAATTACTTAAAATTCTGTGATATGCAAAAAATGTGCCAAAATGGAAAGCAAAAGCTTCAATATTCTCATTAAACATTGCTTAACTGGCCATGGAGTGGAAAGAAATATAGTTGTGTGTTGATTGTAAATTTGATTAAATTCTGACGCCATATAAGCATTTTGTTGTTGAAATGCAAATCTATACGTATTGGTTATCAGCATAGAGGTCAAGCAGGAGTGTAATAGGGATTTTACTTTTCATTGTGGCACATATTCCGCATGTCACTACTGGAAAGTAACATCAAGTGTGCATTGCATTTCATCTTTTTCCACTGTAATGATTACCTTTCAGCATTAATTTCTCTCTATAGGTTCTCAAGATGTTACTGTTCTTAGCTTTGCTAATATATTTTAGTCCATGTTTATAGATAATAGTGTGTCATATAATCAAGGAGTGAAATTGACTTGTGTAACATACAATCAGAAAGCAGACATTTGCAGTTAAGAAGCAAAACAGAAGCTTTTATGGGATTGATTGCAGAGAGTAGTCAGAAGACAGGCAAGGGTCAAGTCCAGGGCAAGCAGCAGAATAATACAGGCAACCATAACAGGTGAGGCAAGGCAAGACAGAGTCCATGTAACAAGCGAAAAGTCATCAGGCAAATAATCCACTAATCCAAACAACAGTACCAACAGGGGAAGTCCAAAAACAGGGTCAAACAGATGCTAAAGGTCATAACAATCAGAGAATCAGTAATGGAAAAATTACGCTCTGTAAGGCAGATCAGACTGGCAATACTTCTCATCTAACTAATGCTAAAGCCCGGGCTTAAATACTAACTAGGTTTGTCAGGTGATCGTAAACAGAGCTGCGTATAGTTAGTACTCCGGTGATCGGGATCTCTGATAGGAGAGTGAGGAGAGTTCTGGAGTCATGTGACTGTGCTGGGCATTCTGGGAAGTGGAGTTTGAGTCCGAGAACAAGAGCGAAGGGAAAAGCTCCTCCTCATGTGACTGTGACGGATTCTGGGTGATGCAGTTCTCATCAGCAGGCATGACAACTTGGCTGGCCACACAATGGAAAGCAATATACAGCAGTTGTGTGTTGATCATATTTCATGATTGTAGTTTTTACCAAATTCTGACACCAAATCAGCAGTTTGTTTTTTAAGGCTTTGTTTTTGCAAATATTCATGTAGTCTCATAATATGAGGAGTTGTTTAGTTGTTCAAATAGACTTATTATTATTATTCTTATTATTAGATTATGTGATTCCTGATGCTCCAGGACACAGTAATCTAGAAATGTGTACTAAAATATATTTACAATGCTATAAAAATCTTGAAGCCTGACTTCAGTATATTTTTATAAATAACAGTATGTTATCTTCGCATGCAGTTTGCATAGTGCTAATTGGTGAGGTTTAAGCTTCCATTACTTGTTGGCTACATACATACATAGCTCCAGTGCTAAAACTAAAGAAGCTAAATTCAAACAGTCCTGTATGATCAGTTTGGAGTAAGAAGGGAGAAAGTGTGAACCTGATTTTTGGCCAAGCTTTTGCTTTAAGTGGACAAAAAGACTAATTAGTACATATGGGGTAATGTAGTAGCTTTTCCTCAGCTTGGCAAGCTGTTCCTCTCTTTTGCTCCTTTTAATAGTCTCATTATTTAACTATTTTCTTTTTCTCCGTTTCTGGCAGTTTTGCCTCTCTAAGCACATTTCTGACATACAATCATGCTCAGTTGTATTGGTATTTTAAATAAAATAATAATAATAATAAAAAAAAAACACCACCCATGTCTGGGATTACTGAAGTTTTATTACAAAAAGTTTCTGAAAGAACATTATGTAAGAAAATGCTATGTATACATATCATGTGTAATATTTATAGAATATGCATTGGGTAAAAAAGTACAATACCATATGTTTGTAATATAAATGAGCGATTCTTCCTCATTATTTGTGACCATATAAAAATGCATAAGATTATAAATATACTATTATTTACAAACGCTTTAATGTTGTTGAAGTCATATTACTACAACTACTATAACTATCTATAGAATCCTGCCCTGCAGGTCATGTGTTCTTTTACACAAAATATTTAAAATGAAAAGTCCCCAGACAAAAACATCTCAGCAGCTGTCCTTTTCTTATCCTAACTGATATAAAAAAATACATAAACAATGACAAAAAAAATCTAAAGTTTTTGACAAAGTATGTTTAAGAATAATTCTAACCATGTGCCGAAATTGGAGAGTGCCACACAGACATCCTCCAAAATACAAATGTGATCTAAAATCTCAAAAGCAACAGAGGAAAACTTTACAATATGTACACATATTGTATACAATCTGATATAAAAAGTCCAACCCTGTAAGAGGAATACATCACCTTGTAGAGAAATAAGTTTTGATGTTATCAAAAATCAGAGGTGGGGCAAAAATCATTACATTTTGATAGATTAAAGGAAAACAAGAATTTAAACTCCTTAAAAACCTAGGCTTATCAAGGCTTGGTATTCAGTTACTACAGGGATTTCAGTGCAAACTGATTGAGCTATTCTTAGAAGCGTGACATAAAACTTTGGGCCCGCTGGTTTATGGGATTCTAATAGGACATTCGCTCTAAGCTAACAGTGATTCACATGAACATTTGTGGGTTGTTCTACATTAAACACAGTTATTTAAGGCTTGTAAAAGATATTCTAGATGTTTCATTGACAGAAACATATATTTGAGCTTGTATGTATCAGTTTTACAGTGGCTCTTTCAATAAAGAGTTTTGGTATAGAGTTGCCGCCGCTGCAGCTTCTATTAACAGTCAGTGCAATATCTGACTACACTTTCAGAAGGCCTAAAGTCTGGATAAAGGATTTGAAGAAAATATCTAGCACTAACTTTTACAACCAATATTGTGATTGTAAATTAAATGTGATTTTGATTTTTTATACATTAATTTTCTATTTTTTTCTTCTCTGTACAAAGAAGGCCAGCCCATTTGTTTGTTCAGTCCTGTGGCTTGAAACAGTAACTGAGCTCTGATATTCGTTTAAATTTCCCCACTTAAAACTGAAGACAATGTTGATATCATCATGATCATATAATTAAAATGACAGTTTTTGCAATATAAAAATTGTGCTCTTTCAAATTGCAATTTCAATATAAAAATCATTCAGCACTAGACGCTTTTCTCATGAAATTGATTTCATCCATTATAAATTAAAACATGGTTGGCTGATTCCTACATCACTTCCTAATTATGTAGGTAACATACGTAACTGAGAAATCATAAAAAATTTTTCTTCCATATCGTGACATACTTGATGAACTAACAAAGTATTTCAGGTTAACTTTAATGTCTAAGGCTTTGTGCTTGTAGTTGGAGTTTAAAGGGGGGGCAATTAGTGCACTGCTCCCCCTACTGACCCAACTTTATAGTGTTCAAATTCATCTTTTTTTAAAACTATAGAATTATATGATTATTTTCCTAAATTAACATATTCAAATATTGCATTATTGCAGTGTATGACATGCTTCTGTCCTTGTTATGTTTTGTATTGTTTATTTTATTTTATATATATATATATATATATATATATATATATATATATATATATATATATATATATATTGATATATATATATATTGATATATATAGATATTGGTAATAGTTTTAGTTATTTAACTGCAAAAAACATTTTTTTAGGTCTTTGAACTATCATGCTAAAAGTGTACATGTGCTCCTAGTAGATGATGTTTGATTGTACAGCTTTGCCAAAGATGAAACTGATGAAAATAACACTGTTAAATTTGCATGCGCTCATTTTATGAATAATGATGAATATGAATATTAATGAAGGCCACTTTTTTGTTCCTAGAAATCATAAGGCTTTCTGTAAAGAACTAGAAGGCCCTGAGGGTTCAAAATCCTATAAATGTATAATTTCTTCTGTTTATAAGTAACATCCTTGTTCAGTACAACTTTTAAAAGTTTCTGGCCCATGTAAGTGAGTAATAAGCTATACAAAGTGAATTATTCCTTTAAGTTAATGTACTAATTTCCATATCATATTCCCTGTACTGCCCGCTAGTTACATGCCTTAAAGGTAAGAAGATGATAAACTGAAACTGCCAGTTCTTACAGCAGTGTGCATCACTAAACAGGTACAAAATGTCTATGAAGCAAAACTGCCCAGCCTCCTGCTGTTTTAAGTGTACTTAGCTCAATAAGCTGTTACATCAATGTGCCCCAGACTGGATCTACAGGTCCAGCACAAATGCTCTACTGCAACAGTAAGAGTCTAATCAACAGCAGTCTGAGACTCTGGAACAGATTCAGATCAGATCACAGCAAATACACGGAACGCTTTTCCTCCGGGAGGATTCTGCAAACTGAGAGAGAGATGGGGGTAGAGAAAGAGATTGAAAGAGGAGAGAGAAGAAGAGAGAGGAGAAAGAGAGACAAAGAGATTGAAAGAAGACAAATGTGAGGAGAAACAGGGAGAGTGCACAAGACAGAAATACAGAGACATGGAGAGAGGAGGAGACAGAGAGAGAAACAAATAGAGAGAGAAAGAAGAGAATGAGAGAGAAACAATGCTTTAATACATTTTACAAGCAACCTCTAAGTGACATTTGATCCAGAGCAGTGGAGTAGGTGAGTAGAAGAGAAAATATATATGTGCTTTGATTGGCTGCCCTGTATTGTGTCTTATTCAAGGCTGAAACATTTCTTATAACTTCAGTTGCTGTGGGCTGAATAGGCCAATGTATGACATCACAAAAACACAGAATTTCTAACTAGGTTCCTACATACTAACTAGGTCTGGGGAGTGAACAGTATGTTTTTTGAAACTTTTGTATTGTTTACATACTGCTTCACTACTTCATTTCATTTTTGAGAAGTCTCCAAACTTTTGACCATCTGTGTAAATATGCTGAATTGGCATTTCAGCGATATGGGCACACTGGGCCTCTCTGGCTTTACTCCACTGCTCTGGCTGGTACTGTTCTTTTCTAATCAGCTTTGTGGGTAAAGAGCTATGCTTTCAGAGGCTTAGAAACTACACTGTACCCTGACTTACAGTGTGTTTCAAATAAAGCCTGAAGGCCCTCACGTGCTTATGGTGCTGCTGGTTTAATGTTAGACGTGGTCTGAGTTTAACCCTTAAAATACTAAAATCATGCTGTAATTTTTTCTGATTCATAGTTCATAGAATCAAGTGGAAATTATGTGTAGATACTAAACTTTCAATCCAAACCACATTAGTGTTTAATACAAGAGTATAAGATATTTTATTATGTAAGTATATGTATTTATAATTGAATGACATTTAAATAGAACAGCAAAACAACAAGACTAACTGTAGACTACTGTATTACCTTTCTGAGTAAATTCCATTCTGGTAGGAGCTGAAATACTGTTTTCTGTTGTTGGTGGGCATCACATCCACGTATCCTCCCAGTTCATTCTTTATCACACCTGCATGCACTGCTGATCTGCATATGCTGGATTTCTGGAGAAAATAAGCAGAATTCATTATCTACAAGATGATATATGTATTTTTAATACATATACATATTAACAGTTTCTTCTGTCAAAAAAAATAGTTCCAGTATCTTAAAATAACGTAAAATAACACTGTTGTTGTTTAGTTACTTGTGATCAGTGGAATGATAGTGGTAGGGTTAAAAAAGCAGCTGTTATCAGATATAAAATTCAGTCAGATTGTGTTCTATAAAACAGTACAGAGCCACACTAGTGACATAATACTGGTGACATAACTTCTTAATAAAAATAAAGCATGGTCACAAGGCCTCGATACCGGATCCAAATGCTTGGGAACTAAATCATTTAATCAAGCCATGACTTAAGGTGATCAAACATGATAGTTAAATTGTAACATAGTGAAGTATGAGAACAAGAGAATCAAGTTGCAGCTACAAGACTAAAATATATAATTAAGCTGTAGCCATAAGCCGTCTTATTAAGCCACCGGAACAATGTAATTCATTAAGTCATAGGAAGATGAGGCCAAATTATAATGCAGGTGACAAGTGTCACTCGACATATAAAACTGTGGTCAACAAATGCCGCAGTGCTGTAGACAAAATTTCAGAACATTGTCTGTAGTTTCAATGAAAACGTGTATGACAATGCAACTAATTAAACAGCAGCAAAAGAGCACACAACAGTCTGGAAACTGCTGTAGTGAAAGTGCACTAGCAGTAGAATTTTAAGCTGCAGGGTTGTGATGGCTACCAGAAACACTATTTGTTTTTTACACAGGTTTCACTCACAAGTTCTTTCTCTGTCATGCAGTGTTGCCAAATTTGTGGTTTTCACAAACATTTAAGTTGGTTTTAAAGTGCAGTTCCAAGGGGGGTGGGGGTGGCGGGGAGCGACTACTTTTTAAAGTAATCGCAGTGGTTGAAAAAGGAAAATGAAAACAAATCAACTTAGAAATGTATATTGATCCTAGTAGCTGGCAAACTGGTCTGTTTCTGAAAGCTGCAGAGCAGCAAGAAAGTAAACACAGCCGCACACCGTGACCATGGCAGCAATCCATAACAACAATTTTTAGTTTCTATCCAATCCGAGTGTGTGACAACGTCTGTGCCCTTTCAATTTTTTGATGTATGTGACAAGGTCTGTGACACCCTAGCAGACACAAATTTTGAGTTTTATGTCATTTTTTGTCCAGTGATGCTTCTCATCTGGACTGTAAATTGGCTTTTAGTTAGGCATGGAAAGACAATGTGTTGGGAATGATACACATAAGACATAAAAAACAATATTAAATTGTAGCAGAAACTTAGAAAGGAGTGGGAGCAATTAAATCAAAGTCACGACTTAGTAAGACACATGAATTAAATAATCGTATCATAATCGTAATGTCGTAATAATGAAGTCGTTCCTGTGCCTTACTAAGCTATGGATACACCTTAATTATATAGCTCCCATACCTTTCTAAATTGTGGCCATGAATTAAAATTCCATTCCCAGGTCTTAGTAAGGCACAGCCACACTAATTTTATTGAGAAGGATAGTCACCAACAGGGTCCACAAGTGATGCCATGAACATTTTTCACTTTGGTTTTATTATTTTAGAGAAAAATACTATTTAATACTCACATCTGAATAGGTTCCGGTCCCAATTACTCTGGATATCTGATGATTTTCTTGCAGGCAGTTTTGAGGACAGTAGATTCTAGAAAGAGTTGGTGCAGATATTAATGGGCTGTTTTCTTCTTATATTAATTTAAAAAAAAACAACATGGCTTAAAGAATGCTATTTCTATTTTGCATTGTAGATCTTATAGATGAAATTATGTTATGAACTGGAACTATTACTGAACTGGATTTACAGCAGGTTAAAAGGTGATTACCTAGGACAGTGTCTGGCAGGTTTCTTGTACGGACACAGCATAGCTACTGTGGTCTCACACGTGATCACTTTTACTGCAAAAAAAAAAAACACAGGAAAGTTCAACTTATTTGTGGGTGAAAATATAACAGGATGTACATATAGTAAAGATATGAAAGGGAAAATAAACAATTATGGGAAAAAAATAATAATAATGGTCTGAATAAGAAAAGTATAATGAGTAAAATAAGTTACAGTAAGGATGTGAATAAGAGTCTGAGTCACATCAAACTTACCAATTACTTTGGACACTATGAAGGCATTGGCACTCTGGTACTTTCTGCGAATGGCACATTCATTATATTAGGTTATAGTGCCTCATAATAACTTATTTTAAATATCTTGTTTTAAATATAATTTTCTGACTGCCTTACCCAACAGACTGGACTCCGTTTTTGTTGGATTTGATGAAAAACTCCTTCCTGCCTTGTCTTGTGACATCCATCCAGCCTCCCTCATTGTCAATCACTCCATGATGGATGCCTGCTCTGCAGATGCTGGATTGCTAGAAAATAAAACAGCATTTTCAGTTAAAAAGCTTCTGGAAAATGACTGTAAAAAAACATAAATTGCAAGCTGCTCACCATTTCATAGTAAACTGTTCCAACCACTTTTGCAGTGCTTTCCAAACATCCAGCTGGACACTCATATCTGTAGAGAAAGAAAGAATTCTACAATATTTGCAGCTTAACTTTTTAACCTCTCTATATTCCATAGGCCATTTCTTGTTATTGTACATTATAGTATTAAAAAAGAGTAACCATAAGCATCTGTAAATGGTCTGTTTTGACAGTGTCCTATACTGAGCCTTCTTCAAATAGTAACTCAATATGAATGGGTGGGGCTAATGTGCTGTAGGCTGAAAAGTTTTTTTTTTGGAAATGAATCAGTTTTTGTGACATCACAAAAACAGCAAATACAAAACGATCTGATTTGCACCTTGGTTTCCACATAAGAAATAAAACTTTAACAATGTTTACATATTACAGACTATAATGCTTGCATACTACAGTATTTACATACATATTAATTACTTCTGACTAGTAGCTCATTGACATAAGGAGAGAAATTATGCAAAAAGCAGATTATAAACTTTTCTCAATCCACATTTGTGTTTCTAAGTATAACACAAGGAATTATATTATGCTTTGAATTTAAAGTTATTATTTCAATAACAGTATAACATTTGCAGATTAACAGGGGAGTTCACCATCTTAGCCCTGGAGACCCCTGTGCATGTTTCTGTGTTTTCTCTACTGTATGCACTTGACCCACCACAGCCCCTCCCAATAAAGCCTGCTGAAATCTCCAAAATGTAAAAGCTGGCAGCCCTGAGCTGGATACACTCTCTCATAATGAAAGTGCAGTTTTCTGTTTTATTTTTAATTTGAACCAAATTGATAATGAACTTGAAAGATGGGGTTATAATCCCAGAAAACTTTATTAAGAGGTCATTCTCGTCATGACTTATTCTCCAAGATGGAGAAGTTACAGTTACAGTGAAGTGCAGAAATGTAAAATTTCAGTTTAAACTATCATGGAAGAATAATATGTTGCCTTTTTATTAATGTTTTGTTACTGCTTCTTAATAATTTTAAGGTGTTTATGACCTAGTTAATAAACTCATCTTAACTCATCATGGACCCTTCATACAGTATATGTACACTAGTATGATATGTCTTTATATATATATATGTAGTAAGTACGTCTTATTTTAAAGTGGTACAAGATTTTTATATTGCCACATTCCTAGTCCAAACTCTTCACTGGACCTGTGTATGAAATATCTTCTTTTGTAAAAGAAGATGAAATGTTATTCGTACCTGTTACAGGTGGTGCCTTTACACTGGTCTCGTAGTTTTGTATCACATGAAACAAGCTGAGCTGCAAAACAAACCAGAAGAGGCTGCTGAGTCATCCATCAGTCTTGCGTCTAATGTACAACTTGAAGAGTAAACTGAAGAAATTACAGTAGATAGATTTGAAGTTGGTGAGCAGTGGTGAGGGAATGAGGGGGGGGGGATTCACCCACAGAACAGGAAGTAATTTTAAATCAATTTCTCAAGCACACACAGTGCAAGGAGATCAGCATTAAGTGGCAGTTATACAACAGTTATTTCCGGCCACACAAGCTGATTGGTTGAGAAGCATTCTAACCGTTCCTGTTATTTCACCATAACATCACAGGTTTTTCAAAAATACTGTATCACTCCACTGAGATGCCGTTGCTACGCAACGAGTTTGAAAGCTGTAGGAGACTCTCAAGCCATTTGAACACTTTTTCTTACTTTGCCACAAACAGAAAACTGACTCCTTTAAGATTTGACTTATTTGACTGACAGCCGATTTGGTCAGACTCAGAAGATGAGACTACACTAAACTCCTAAACTGTCATCACCACCGAGTAAGCTTTTCAGTTGGCAGCTGTGACAGGATCACAGCTAAAAAATCTGGAATCACCCAGAAATAATCCAAATAACATTCGTCAAACGTGTAGTCTCATCTTCAGAGACTGACCAAATTTGGACTGACACTGCCACAATAAAAAAACAAAAAGCTGCTCAGTGGTGATGACAGTTTCGGAATTTATTGTAAGGAGGTGGAGAACGAACTGCCGGCTGTGCAGCGAGTGAGCAGAGCTCGTTACTGTGACGTAGCAAAAAGCTGCTTGTTAAGGAACTATAATTTGGCGGAAGGAATTGCCGACATTAAAACATATTAAATGCCGCATTCACGGCTCAATTTATTAATTTTTTGCTTTATTTATTTAACTGTTGTATAAAAGCAATAGAACACTAGAACTTGTGTGTTATCGCTACGGCTGTGATGATCTACGGCACTCACCTATGGACTGTACGGACTGGAGAGTGAATGTCACGTTTACATACATAATGAATTATTTCTGACTTGTAGATCACTGAAACAAGATGAGAACTTGTACATGAAATGCAGATTCAAAACTTTCCGTTCCTAACACACTGCAGCATAGGTTTTCAGGTACAGATTCTGCAAAATTTTGTTCTAGCTCAAAAGCTGTCAGAGGATTAGCGCTGCAAATTTTTGACAGTAGAATAAGAAGAAAAGGAAGAACAGCAAATAGGCTTTTCCATCCAACTTACTTATAATCTGAATATTATAGTACAGTAATAATTCTCAATTTCTAAGTGCTAAAGAAGATTTTTGAATGTCACTCCACTGAGCTTTTACAGATGCATGGCTGATAAACATCAAGGAAATGTGTGCTGATCTGGCAACATGTTTTCTCCAAACATTTGCAAGCTGGCACTCTGAACATGTGAGGGAAGCAGTTTCTGGCTGAAAGAAAATTGCTTTCCAGGAATGTGTCGAGTTTCTGTGCTTTTGCACGGTTCAGGTTTGGTTCAGGTTTGAACGGCTCAGGTTTCGGGGTGCGTTGGCCCCCCGTCAGGCTGAAATATAACACAGAATAAACACACATTAGAGAAGTAAAGCTTACACATCTGTTCTGTGCTCTCCACCCCGTTCCTGTCCCCCTCTGTGTCGGGCCATCTGGGTGTTTTTGGGCTGCGGGGGGCTTCAGGCTCTATAGAGTTATTTTCCTCAGTCTCAACATGAGAATGTTCTGTAGATCTGCTATCATCTATATATCAAACACAAAGCAAACGGAGCAAATTTACTTTTTTCATTCAAACATTGTTATGAGCAAAGTCACGAAACATACATAATGTGTATAACTTCCTCTCTTTTAACCCAATTATCCTGAGTGGAAGCATAAGGTGGGTGTTTCTAATAAAGTGGCCAGTGACTGTAAGCATAAGGTGGTTTCTAATTAAGTGGCCAATGAGTGGAAACACATGGTAGGTGATTGTGATGAAGTGGCCAGTGAGTGCATACTGCAGTAACATACCTTTGTAACAGAGATTGTTTCTGCACCCTCCTCCGTAGCTGGGTGGGCAGGCTGAGCACGGGGTGCCATGTTTATATGGTGCATGTCCCCACCAGTTCCCTCTACACAAACCACAAAAGGGATTGTATATTTCACTGTACATTATAAAAAACAAATAATTCTGCTTCCAAGTAGCTGAGCTCAAATTCAAATTATGTGGGTAAATTACTCAAAACACAAACATAAAACTGCACATATAAACTGAATTCTTAATTAATACACCAACTTTTTAAAAATCTTTGTACTATGAATTGAATTATCTTGTATCATAGATCCCAGCCTACTGTTATTTTTATATTTTTAATCATTCACCATCATTATTCAAATATAAAAGTGCAATCATGATATGAACAAACATGACAAATCAAGAAAATCACTTACTTTGGTGAGTAATTGCAGACCAAATAAACAGCTTTTGCCCAAATCTGTCCCCATACATTCATATCGTAGCACACGTTGATGGCACAGCCAATCCGACTACTCGTTGCCCACACCAGCTGCAGATAACAACAAACAGCAGAGAAGATAAACACTGTTATATGTCATGTAATGCTTGTGAAAAGTTTCAGGATAAAAATTTCTTTTGAAAATTTGCCAATAATGATTGAATTTTACTGTTACTATTTTATTGTGCTATAAAATTATCCATATCAAGAGTTAGATTTAGTTTTTTTGTAATTTATGCAAGTATTTTCTTACAATTTAAATCTGTACCATTCAGTAGAGATGGGCACTGTGCCAATATTTTATTGTTATTGTGATTAATTTTCATTTCACAGTGTATATGGACATGGACAGTTCTTAAAAAACACTGAATAACTGCATGTTTCATCTGCATTTTTCAAGAGAATATAATTGGGTCTGTTTAATATGATTTAGTGAAGTACAATATGTAAAATGCTAAATAAAAATATGGCAAGAAATTTTGAAGGCTGTTTTCAAATATGGCACTAACAGTGCACTATGTCTATGTACAATTACTATTATCATATTTTATACTGTATTATGAATTGTAATATGCTATTTATGCCATTATCAGCCATTCCTACTGTTCTTTTCCCAGTACATACAGTTTACACAGTCTCCAGAAATAGACACCCCTAGTAAGCAGGAGCAAAACGGGCAGAAGGAAACATTCTTTACTGCTTATCTTCTTGATTTTTCATTCAAAATATTTTCAAAATCGAACCTTCATTTGAATGAAAAAGCTAAATCTTACCAAGAAATTAATTGTTTTCTTAAACCTTTGTGTAGCACAATTGTTGTTGTCCCTTCATTCAATACTTTGTGTAGCCTCTCTTTGCAAAGATAACAGCTCCTTTTAATGCTTAATGAAACTGGAGAAAACAAGGCAAGGGATTTGAGACCATTCCTCCATACATCCTTCAGACTCTGAGGTCCACACCGATTTTCTATGTGGTTTAGGTATATGGTGTCCATGGCAAAACCTTTGTTTTTGTCGTCAGAGGAGGATTTTTGTGTTAATTTTGTGGTGTGCTTTGGATCACTGCCCTGCTGCAAGAACCAAATTCTGGCCTGATTTAAGCCTCCTGGTTGAGGCAGCCAGGTTTTGATTTTATTTCCGCTGGTGATTGATGGAGGGCCTTTGGAACAAAAACAGCGAAATGCCTGTATTTTGGTCTCATTTGATGGACAGTTCCAGTAATGTTTGGCAAACTGTAGGCGCAGAGGTTTATTGGCCCTTGACAGCATAGGCTTTATTTTGGCAACCCCTGCCCCCCAAACAACTTGTTATGTAGGTGCTGTTGATTGTGGTTTAAGAAACATTCTAACCTATTTATTAGTTCTACTAATTAGACCTAACTCATTTCTGAGACATGTTGATTCCTCATCTGTGATCCTTGGGGATTTTTTTGTCCACTCAAACCTCATTGTGGATGGGGTCAGTATAGACATCTGTCCTCTTCTCAGCAAATTCTTATCATCTCCTTCAACTGCTTAGCTATTTTCTTGTAGCAATTTCCTGATTTTTGCAGCTCAACAACATTTGTGACACATCATTGCTGTTTTCTCTGGTCTTTCTCATAACGATGGAAGACTTAGGGCACTTGGCCTGTGTTTCATACCATATATAGTCCCTAATCACTTAGATAAGTTTTAAAACATAAAATCTCAATGGGAATAAAGTAAAAAAACACACATATTGAAAATCTTTTGATCCCAGGGTGGTCTGAAAGGTCGAATGCTGAGGAATGCTGACATCATAACAAGAGGGTTTGGCAGCTTTTCCTTCAGCAAAGTAAAATGGCTAAATCAAAACAGCATTTTTAGTGTTAAGTTTGCAAACTGCCAGTGAAATCATTTGTATTAAAACATTCTGAAAACTATTGATGGGCATGGTGCACGCTAGACAAAAGAACACTTGGGTGATGTGATTACTCATGCTTTCAGCTATGTATAATGCTGTAATCTTATTTAAAGTGTGGCAATCGCTGCTTTAATTGTGGTGTTATTACAGACACGAGGTGGAGCAACGCTGTCTTTCTGCCCTAATGGGATTACTCATGCTTTACTGCTGAAGAGGAAGAGTGTACCTGAGTGTAATGCGTGCAGACTGGGCCTGTGCAGGTGAACGGGCAGTGAGGGTTACACTCCTGAGGGTATGGGAAGGAGTAATCTTTCACTTCGTCATACCATGCCTGAACGTGAGAGGTGGGGGGGCGGTACCTGCAGATAAGCGCACACAAAAGAAATGACATAATGAATCAGACACATTTTTGAAGCTTAGCTTCCTCCAGTAGGTCCAATACAACCTAAATTACAAAATATACAGCAGCAATTTGTGTCTTTCACTTCAACTTTTGTCTGCCTTTTTCCAGCGGAAAATGAACACTAGAGACGACTTTTATTCTTTCAGGCAGAGAGAAGTTAAAACAGAAGAAGTCAAGGTTTTCTTGTAAATGCCATTCAGAATTCTGTTACTTTTTGAATTTTTCAGAAAAAAATTATTTTCTAATATGCTAAACAATAAAAGTTCACTCCTTAAAATAAATAACATCAGTATTATTTAAAAAGTTGTGAACGGTGTGTAGTAAACATCATTGTTAAAAAGGAACTTAATAAACAACTCTACAAACACTGTTGACTGATAAATCAACTGATAATCTCTTCAATATTGAAGTGAACACTATTAAGCATATATAAATAATTTCATGAAATGAGAAGCTTTATTTACTTAATTTAACAAAATGAAAAAAGCATAAAATGTAGCCTGTGTAAAAGTTATGGCACATTTTATATTTTATGTTTTATTTTTTTTCAATTTGTTATACTCAAATAAACAGAAAAAGGCATTTATTTGTGGCTTATATAGAGGATGTGTTAAGCTATTATCACTTCAACCAAGTGTATAAAAAAAACATGCCATTTGACCAGACGTTTTCAAACTTCTTCATACAAATGTATATTTAGGGCAGTGTACTCTGTAGGAAATAATTGCAATCAGTTTCAACAATTCTGATCAGGCATGTGTCAGGGTGGAGTTCAGAGGGAGCTAAAGGACACTAAAGCAGTAGACTTAGGAACTTTACAGGCATGTTAGGATATTTCGAAAAAACCTTACTGAAGGGAGCCTATTTTTCTCTATTTTTCCTGGAAGGTATCTGGATTATTGCAAACAGAAGAACTTTGAGTAGGGCCTGAATTTTGTAAGTGATGACAAAGAATTTTGATGAACTTTTTGACTAGTTTTTATTTCCAGGAAAAAAACCAGACAAAATACATCACCTCATGCAACACTCAAACTGAAGTGTTGTGCATGTGCTCTGGAAAAACATAGGTGGGGCTCTTGGAATCTAGATTAGCCATCTCCTAAAATGTATAGAATGGACCAGTTACAATGTGTCTGTCTTTACTGAGTGAGAAATGGAGCTATTTTACTTGCACATTTGACTGTCTCACAGCTGGAGCTCCTAATTCACTGTTACTAAAGGCGTTCTACTTCAAAGAGCCTTTGATATGAAATAAGCCTCAGAATTCAGCAAAATTATACTGTTTAATGTTGTCAAAGTGGTTCAAAGCCCTGCAGTTTGATCAGTTCACATGGGGTCTACATGGATTATTCATGGATTATAAAAGTAAAACATTATTTTATATTCATTTTAATCTTGTACTTGCATTAGTTTCATTAATATGATTCACTGTGAATGAACCGTTGGCCAGTTTTTGTAGTGCTACCAGTCTATCAAAGATACAATATACAGCACATACATCAAGTTAATTAATGGGTTAAGTCAGTTTGGAGACTTTAGTTCATCAAGTATAAAGTAACTGAACATTATCAATTGCACATAAATAGTTGTTGCAGACGTTTTCTTATTTCAATTTAAAAAATGAAGAAAATATCAAATTTTTCCATGTGTGCGTTTGTGTGTGTTATACACTATATTTCCAAAAGTATTCGTTAGTCTGCCTTCACACACATATAAACTTGAGTGACATCCCATTCTTAATCCATAGGGTTTAATATGATGTTGGCCCACCCTTTGCAGCTATAACAGCTTCAATTCTTCTGGGAAGGCTTTCCACAAGGTTTATGAATGTGTTGGAATAGGAAGGGGCCATCCCCAAACTGTTCCCACAAAATTGGGACCATGAAATTGTCCAAAACTTGTCCATCAAGAATTCCTTTCACTGAAACTAAGAGGCTGAGCCCAACTCCTGCAAAATAACACCACACCATAATCCCCCCCTCCACCAAACTTTACACTTGGCACAATGCAGTGAGACAAGTACTGTTCTCCTGGCAACCACCAAACCCAGACTTGTCCATTGGATTGCCAGATGGAGAAGTGTGATTCGTCACTCCAGAGAACACGTCTCCACTGCTCTAGAGTCCAGTGGTGGCGCTTAACACCACTGCATTTGATGCTTTGCATTGCGCTTGGTGATGTAAGGCTTGGATGCAGCTGTTCGGCCATGGAAACTCATTCCATGAAGCTCTAAATGCTGTTCTTGAGCTGATCTGAAATCCACATGAAGTTTGGAGTTTTGTTAGCGTTTGACTCTGCAGAAAGTTGGCAACACCTACGCACTATGCGCCTCGGCATCCACTGATATTTTACATGGCCTACCACTTCGTGGCTGAGTTACTGTCGTTCTCTGTCTTCCACTTTGTTATAATACCACTGACAGTTGAATGTGGATTATTTAGTAGTGAGGAAATTTCACGACTGGACTTGTTACACAGGTGGCATCCTATCATGGTACCATGCTGGAACTCTCTGAGTTCCTGAGAGCAACCAGTTCTTTCACAAGTGTTTGTAGAAGCAGTCTGTATGCCTGGGTGCTTGGTTTTATACACCTGTGGCCATAGAAGTAATTGGAACACCTGAATGATTTGGATGGGTGAGTAAATACTTTTGGAAATATGTGTATATACATAAATATATATCTGTGTTTGTGTAACACAGACCTCCCCCAGTGAACTCCCAGGTTCTGTCCAATCTGAGGCAGTAGGCCTGCTGGGCCGTGTTCCCACAGACACGTCTCGGCCCATTCCTCTGCAGTCCGCTCCAGCTCAGTGTCCCACACCTGTGTGCACACGCGCAAACACACACACGCACACACACACACACACACACACAGAGTAGCTTGCTTAAATTTAACTCCAGCAAAGAAAAAGCCCTGATGACATCCTGTATAAATAAAAATAATGCATGACCATGACTTAGTAAGGCATAAGAATGAGATAATTAAGTCATGACCACAAATAATGCTACATTTACACAGCAGGTTAAAATGGCCCAAATCTGTTTTTCTCACCTAATCCGATTTTTTGTTAGGCTGTTCACAATATCTTTTAAATGTGAACTAAATCTGCTATCTTCTCCAAAAAATCTTATCCAAATTACCAGTAAACAATTTCTTAGGCATTGGTCAAAGCATTCATAGTCATTTCTGTGAGTGCTGCTACTGTTGTACTGGGGAAAAAGCGAGCAATTTTCACTATTCTTTCAAATCATCAAATTCTCTACCAAGTTTGCTGGTAGATATGCGCTGAGCGTGCATAATATTGAGAGTAATGCATTCCTCATAGACAGATAGTGGTTTAGTATCTGGCACTTAACAAGATCCATCAAGGAAAGTGCTGCAGTTGTATCTGTTCCAGCCCTACACAGCATCACCTCATATTACTAATGATAGGCTATTACTCTTGCAATAAGAAAGGCAGTATGAGAAAGCTGGAGGCTAAAAGGTTATATTTATTTGCCAGCTGCCACTGATAAACTGAACAAACAGAAATTGACACTAGATTGTTACACAGCCTGATTTCCCCTTAAATCCCTAGGTTTCTTATCCAGGACAGCTGGGCTGTGACGGGTTTTATTGCAGTTAGTCTAGGAAATGAGCAAGTTCCTCTGCAGACTTTATTTAAGGGGACACTGTGTGATTTAAGAAAAACAACGTGGTGACCTTGACCATAGATCTGCTAGTGTGAAGCTATAAAAGGAGTTTTCATTATGTAGATGCCTTAAATTCGCAGGCAGACTGTTCAAAATTTCTGCATATTTCAGTGGCTGAGATGTAAACAAATTCATTTAGAGTGGTTTGATGTAGTTAAATAGTTACTTGTAGAGAAACGTATCGACTGACTGGATTTGCTATCCAAAACCACCAATGAAACTACACGTGTCTGACTTTTAAATGTAATGGGGATGATGGTAAATCTGGAAAAAAAATATGTTCAGTACCATTTTGCCATGGGTGTACCCCTTCGTTATGAATGAATTATTCATTCATTCATTCTTTTTCCGAGCCGCTTCTCCGTCAGAGTCGCGGGATGAATGAACAAAAAACACAAATACTATGTAGGCTAAAATCTTCTCAAGGCTTTCATAAAACAGTGTCTCAGACATCAGGCAACATATCAATCATTTAACGTTCTATGAGGAAGCTTAAACAGGCAATAAGTGCTTTTGATATCTTTTTTCTGTCACGCCACCACTTAAATTTCTATAAAACTGAGCATTTCACATTAAAACCACTCTGAATGACTTTGTTTACACCTTAGTCATTTAAGTATGCAAAAGATTTTTAAAAATCGGTGGAAATCACCTTTAAGAATGACATTAGGGCTACACAATATGGACATAAATTGATAAACCTATAGGATATCTCAATACTACTATAAGAAGTGATAAATTATAATTAAAATAATGTGGCTCTGACTGGTTGTGCGGCAAGTACACACTTTTTACAGAAATCTAAATATCATCTCCTTTAAGCAAACTGCTTCACTCTGGAAATGAGACTCACCACATTTTAGGCCTTTTCACAGGCTAGTAGTTCAGGATTGATTCAGTTTTTGACCCATGCATTTGGTTCACTCTGGCACTGAAGAGCTGTTTTTAATTTTGACAGCGTGTCTCTTTGAGTAATCTCAAATAGACTTGCTTAAGCATGCACTTGCATCTTTCGCCCAGGCTGTGCTGTCTGTAATTGCCACCTTAAACTGGACCTCAGCTATCCTGCACATTGATTTTAGATGCACCTCAGCTTTCCTTTCTCTAATGCTAACCATATGGAGGGTCTTCCGCAGTTTTTGTTTGTTCTGTAAGCATAGATTCTCTTTGAAAAGTAAATTTCACATTCCTGTTCAGGTCCACTCAAGAACAGACATGCTTCTTCAAACAGCTGGCCCACACTCTCCTTCTTCATTAACAGTTAGAAGTCAAGAGTTATTATTGCTCTTTTATTTTACTATCAATTTGTTATGTTTAGGTTTAGTGTTTTTTGTAATTATTCTGGGGATCATTTACTTTAATGCTAAACTCTTATTTTCCTAAGAGCAGGCGGAGACCTGAGCGGTCACCCACTGCACATTTCACACGTTTGGCCCCAAACCATAAACCAATTGTAAATCTACCCTAATAACTCCCTCTAAAATAGCTGTTGCCTGCCATAAAGACCTGTGTAAAACATTAGCCCTGCAGCAGGTACCGAGTAACAGGAAATCTGCTGGTTTGCACTCTCACAACTGCAACCGTAAGTGGCGATTGCTGAGTGCCTTCCATTGTACCAGAACATATTAAATCGAGTGCTGACAATAACGACTCCATGCTGCATTCATTATAACACGTTTTACATTGTCACACCATCTCACTGCACTGCATTTTGGAATAAAGAACTGAACATGGTTCTCTTTAGCCTTCACTTCAATTAGAAAACAGTTTCTGGTTTTAGTGAGTCAGAAATTAAGGTGCTTTTTAAGGAATTCGCTAAGCAAGCTGGGTAGCTTATGCTAATGTTATTGTTACAGTACTGTGCTAAAGACAATGACCCCCCCTCCCCCCAATTTAGTTAATCCCCTGTCAAAGGGCCGTTAAATAACAATTGGTTTTTTTAGGGAGACACTTCTGAGCAGATTAGATATAAGGTAATGAACTTGCATAAAGAAGGAAAAAGTCAGGTGTTTCCAGAACTGGAGTTCAAAATGAGTTTACTAACAAACATGCAAGACATGTTAGACCACCAAAACGGTCCCCATCAGATAAACAGATAAACTTTAAGCTTTCACCTTTGAGAGAGAGGAGAAAATCAAACTCCACTTTTGCTTTAGATCTGGTGTTTCTGTCCATCCTTCCAAGAACTCAATGCTATGGGTCTGAAAGGATGTATAGCTGCTAAGATGCTCTTACTGAGAAAAGGAAATAGACAAAACAAACAAAGAAGCTGCTGCTGTTCTGAGAACAATGGACTGACCACCCCAGGGTCCAGAGTCCTCAACATTACTGAACATGTTTGGGATTACCTGATGACTGAGAGAAGCAGAAAATGTAAAACCAACTTCTAAGACTGAACTTTGGAGGTATAGAAGAATATACCTGCTCATTTGATATATCTGCTCAAAAGATGAAAGCAAGTCTCTTGAAACGAATGGAAGCTGTAATAAAGGAATGTAATTTTTGATGATATATTTAGTTGTCAGGGTTTCTGTGTAATTTTCTCCTAAATATGTGTCCTAACACTGAAAAATGAAAAATTTTCATTTAATGATTGCTTTGACTGAAAATAACATAAATAAAGGGTGGTCTCTGACTTTTGCACTTGCTGTATGTATGCTAGCTTCATCCTAATTCTGTCCCCTCAATCACAAATTCTGATACCAGCCTTCCCTCTGAGGGTTTCTGTGAAATGGTTGTTTTAGTTATTTTAATGTACATAACCTATTTGCAAACTGGATGTTGAGTTAATGGGAGCAAAGTAGTGCAAAAAGACTGGATGTTTTACACATATTTACAGTTCAAATGAGCCTGTTAACAGTACGAATACTGCACATTGCTAATAGCAACAGCTAACTGCTAAACTGCAACTTAGACCGCAACTTATTTTAATGCTCATATCAGCTTAATATTTGGCTTATGGGCTGAAGAACAGGTTTTTGAGTGATTGTTAGTGCTAGTCTGGTCTGTACAGTGAAACGTGAATGTAAAATGATTGTTTTCACAGCCTCAGCAGGGGAGGCCCCCCAAAACCTGCCGGCACTTATCCTGGGACTATAAAGAAAACAAACCCCTCACTGCAGGCTCTCACACTCATTCACACACTGCTGTTTATTTCATTTAACACCTCATTTGCATCGAGTGTTTCGTCGTCTGGTCAAATTCCAAGAAAGTTAAAAAAATCCCAAGAACCCATGGGAGCTTGTTTCTCCATTCAGAGAGGAAACGGTGAGCAAGCCAGTGAATGAGAGTTACACAGAGTGAACAGGTGTGTGTGTGTGTGTGTGTGTGTGTGCGCAGGTGTGTAAAAAATAAAGCCACACAGCAACCAAAGTATAAAGAGATAAAAGATAAAGGATCTATATCTTTTACATTTATATATTACATGTATATCTAGTACATTTTTCTTGTATTAAATTGTTGTCCTACCCTGTATTGTAGCTTATTCAAAAAGCAGTCCAGGCTGAAATAGTAACGAACTTCACAGGTGGAGGACTGGGAAGTGAACATTTTGAAACTTGAAAGAAATGTGAGAATAATGCCGTGTTCTATTATATGGGCCCTTTAAAGGTAATTCTGCTTAAGCAATCTGGCTGGCTAATAGGTACCAAGCAGCATGGTGCTAACTGCACACAAGATTAGAAATGAGCAGATCAGAGGGACAGTGAAGGTGGAGCAGTTTGGAGATAAAGCCAGAGAGGCCAGGTTGAGATGGTGTGGACATGTGTTGAGGAGGAATAGTGGATATATTGGGCAAAGAATGTTGGAGATGGAGCTGCCGGGCAGAAGGAGAAGAGGTAGACCTCAGAGAAGGTTTATGGATGTAGTGAAGGTGGACATGGAGATGGTTGGTGTGAAAGTAGAGGAGGCAGTGGATAGGGCAAGATGGAGGCAGAAGATCCGCTGTGGCGACCCCTAAAGGGAGCAGCCGAAAGAAGAAGAAAAGATGGTGCTAACTGCACACCTAAATCATCAGACACAATCATCAGACACTTGCCTCAAACCATGTGAAGTTGTTAAGTAGATGGACAGGTAATTTTGGCATTTCTACTTTTATGTTATTAACGTATATGGTAGCAGAGTTAGCCAACACGCTAACTGCTAGGTTAGCCTTTTGGTTAAGCACATGCAGGTCACCCTACTCGCACCAACTTTGCAAGTTATCCACATGGTTTTGCTACAACTCAGTGTGCAGCACTGAGCATAGGTTAATATATAATTTAGATATTCAGATTAAAAGGTAGTAGAATGTCAATTTTAAAGGGAACTCTAATTTGTCTAAATTTCTGCATAATTAAATGGTCAACGTGTCAACAAAGTCATTCAGAGTGGTTTGATGTGAAGTGCTTTGTTCTAGAGAAACTTACAGAGTCAGAATTGTTCACAGTGGTGATGATGGGAACCAGATGAGGAGTTTAATGCCTCTAAAACGCCCTCACAGAAAGTTATTACATGTTATTAAATGTTTATGAATACACTGCCCAAGACTCTATTTGTTGAAGTTTTAGTTTAAATAAATTTTAATCAATTCACTTTAATCCAGTCATAACAGATATAAGATATAAGAAGGGTGTTCTAAGGCAACTGACCATCATCATCATTACATATAAAGGCTCTGGATAATAAACAAAACAGCTAGATTTGCATTCTAGACTTTCACCACCACTGTAAAACTGAGTCAGTATGTTTCTCTACAATAAACTACTTCACATTAAAACACTTTGCTTCTATCTCAACTACTGAGTTGTGAAGAAATCTTAAAAATACTGTGGAATTCCCCTTTAAAAGCATCCACAATGCTTCTACAGCAACAGGTTATTTGCAGTTTCACTAAGTGAATTCCTCTGTTGTACTGGAAGAGCCAGAAGTGTCTCATTTATATACACATATTCAAAGAATGGGCAGAGAGTGGGAAGAAAATCTTGAGAGGTGAACCAGTTCAAAGCTATCAGTGAAATCTAGAAATGTCCTGCCAGGACTGAAATGGCTGGTTAACCACAAAATATAACAAACCTCTGAATGCCTGAATCACTTTGTATATGTTAAATATACATAATCAGTTCAATGTGTAAGCATACATTACACTGAATAACCACACTGTGTATAAACCTGGCATACATTATACTGTGTATCTATTATGTTCTGTATACTGTATTATGTGTAGATTATATTGCATAAACCAATGTGTAAACCTAGTGTATATTAAAATAATAAACTGTATGTGTATGTATACTGTTTATTCTTAGCTATTACACATGAGGTACACAGGAGACCAGTCAAAATACAAGTATGTGTGGTCTCCAATACCCTGAACTAAACACAAGCACACATAGCCAATTACTGAAACATTTAAGAGAAGCTGATATCAGTCAAGCTGACTGACAAGAGTCTTTCCATGAAAAGAATGTGGTTCGAATCCCAACATTTGATGCTGTGAATGAGACAAAAATCTTATTAAATATATTAATCTACAGTTCATCATTAAAGGAGAACTACTAAAAAAATACATTTTTAACTAGTTCACCAAGTCATCATATCTACCATCTAAGAAATTTTCTCCACTCAGCTCTCCCACTCTACAACAGCAGGAGAGAACATTTCCGCATACATGAGCTTGTTTTTGAGCCTGCTGAGTGACATTTTCAGGAGTAAGGGCAACTGTTAATGGTCTACCATGGATCTAATAGAACTGACCATAAATAATGGGATATTACAGTGTTTTAATGACCTTTTTCATTTTGTTTATGCTGTGAACTAGTTGTAAAATCATGAAGATCTTCTCATGAATTCGATGCTAGTAACACATTTCAAACAAAGAGACAGCGGCTTCAAAAAGGCAAAGTAAAGATGCTCCACCAGGTGTTTTTTTGCATTAGTTAATTAGGTTAATTGGCAACAGGTCAGTAGTATGATTGGGTATAAAAGAGCATCCCAGAGAGGCTGAGCCTTTCAGAAGAAAAGATGGGGAGGGGTTCACCACTCTGTGAAAGACTGTGCAGACAAATAGTGCAACGATTTAAGAATAACATTAAATTAGCAATGAACTTGGGCATTTCATCATCTACGGTACATAAAATAATTGAAAGATTCAGAGAATTCAAAGAAATCTCTGTATGTGAGAGACAAGGCTGAAAACCAATATTGGCTGGCTGTGATCTTTGGACCCTCAGGTGGCACTGCATTGATAACAAACATGATTCTGTAGTGGAAATCACAAATATACACAAATTCAAGTTAAAACAGTACTACGTGAATAAGAAACTATATATAAACAGGATCCAGAAATGCCACTGGCTTCTCTTGGCTCAAGCTCATTTAAGATAGATAGAGGTGAAATGGAAAAGTGTCCTGTGGTCTGATAAATCATGGATTCTGAGTCCTCCAAGCTTTAGAGGAAAGGGACCGTCCAACTTAATGCCAAAGATAATGCCAAACCACATTGTGCACTTATTACAACAGCATGCCTCTGTACTAAGACTCTGGGTGCAAAACTGACTTGCCTGCAGTCAAGACCTGTCACCTACTGAATACATCTCATATGAATATCAATCATATCAATTGATCTCATATGAATATCAATCATATCAATTATGAAATGAGAAAAAAAAACAGAGAGCCGGTATAAAATGCCAAAACACACCACTATTAGCTTGATGCAAACCTAACAGGCAAATCCCTTTTGTCAGGCTAGCAAAAATGAGCATTATCTTAGAGCTAAACACAAACAACAGCTAATTTCTTAGTGAATTACAAGGTTTCTGCATTAAACACTGCACATAGTGGCACTTTCACTCACTGAGTAATGATATCAGGAAAAATGATCTTAATGAATTAGCAGATATTTTTTTTGCTTCTACAATAGTATTTCCTGGGAGTAAAATTATCTGCCAGTGCAGTGAGATCATTTTACTTGATAAGATCGTTTCAATGAAGTAAAAATGTCTGGGAATTCTGGTGGGAATGGGCTTCAAGAATTTCACAGATTACTGTATGTCTATAAAAGTTTGTAGACACCAATGATTTTTTACTGAAATTATGGGTGTTAATAGGGAGTCTGTGCCCCATTGTAACAGCCTTAACAGTTCTGGGAATGCTTTACACTAGCTATTGGGACACTATGAGAATAGCTATGAGAATAGCTATGAGAATTTGATTGTATTCAATAGAGAGAGCACTATTGTGGTCAGGTACTGACTTTGGATGATTATGTCTATATCATAAATGCCACTCCAACTCATTGGATGGAGCTCCATCTCTCCAGAGGATGCCATTCCCCTGCTCCAGAGACCAGTGTTGTGGGGGGGTAGCTTTATTTCTCATTAGAAGGACTGTCCAGATACTCTTGGACATCTAGTGTATATAATAATCTCGTATTCTTATCCCAGTCTCATAATGAGTAAAAATAGGCAGATGACCTACATTTAAGATGTGCTCTCTCTATGCTTGACTTTTTTCTTTCTTTTCTCCACCATGGCCCATATTTCCCCACTGACTCCTCCACCCTTTTAGACAAAAAAAACCCCAATCACTGGAGGTTTGCTGACTTAGCATTTGTCTTCCCTCTCTTTTTTCCCCTCAGAGTCTTTATAACAGGCAGAATTCTCACTGAAGCTGCTTCACCTTTTCAGCCAAAATCCTTTGCAACTTCATTACCTTTAGCAGCCATTTAACCCAGCAATGGAGCCTAATCGCATCGGCCCTGCTATTCTTCACAACTTAAAACGTCGCATAATGGAGATAAAGCTCATTTATGTTATGAATGTGTGATAATTTCCCATTCAGAAAGGGCAGACTCCTCTGGCCTGCTAAGTAGAGCCTATTAACAGCAATGGTAAGAGCAAATGAATAAGGCCATATTATCTGTTCTTTTCGTTCATGTACGGATTTGGCAAGGAGTCCGTCTTTAAATGTTTCATGACCCGAATTATGCAATACTGAGTGCTGAGCCAGGGTTTACTTTGTCTTTGCAGAAAGCTAATAGAGGTTTGCTGAATTGTACTACAATAGCTTTAATTTGCAAGCAGGGGTTGACAGAGGCAAGAGATGCATGGATCTAGAAATCTCAGTAAGAAGTGTCTATGCACCTCTATGAGAACACCTCTGTGCACCTCTGTGCATAACCATAACTGTCTCGCAAACTGAGTTCCAGCCCAGCAGAATGGGAAAACCATTTATGCAATGCAAAGTAGCTATGATAACTTAATAATCCCGGAGGTTCACTCTTCTAACTACTTGTGGGGCGGGGGGGTGGTAATGACAGATGGGCCTATGACACACGTGGGCCTATGATGACCTGGCCTCTTAAAATCTTGAGGCCCTCTTATAGACACTGAAAAATTCATAA
The DNA here is from genome assembly GCF_015220715.1 of Pygocentrus nattereri. Taxonomy (NCBI): domain Eukaryota; kingdom Metazoa; phylum Chordata; class Actinopteri; order Characiformes; family Serrasalmidae; genus Pygocentrus; species Pygocentrus nattereri. The sequence continues at coordinate 18,518,679 of NC_051234.1, read as the reverse complement.
ACTGCACACCCATGACTAACAGCAAGTTTCAATTTCTGTTCTTACCAAGCCAATAATTCACCACTTCATTGCGGGGTTAGAAAAACAGCATTCACTTCATAAGAGTGTTGCACATTCAAAAATAACAACTGGCCCAAACATGAACCAACTGAATCAATTGTTTTCCACCTGCTCAAGAGGCAGCTGGAACTGCTACACCCACCATTAATTCAATGATCACTTTAAAGCATCTAGCTTTGCTTGCTAGTAAGTTAGTGGTCTACACACATATTCACATAAATGTGTATAATAACACAATCAGGTATATAATCAAAAAAGCTTCAAAATTTCTCTGTCAAATGTATAAATATGAGTAATAACACTCGTCCTATGTCTGTTAGCATGAGTACTATTGTTAGCTCCTTAACTAGCATGTGTTGGTGTATTTCAGACAGCAAGAAATAACACATCAACATACTGTCCTAGTTTATATTCCTGTGCTCTTACTGGTCACGTAACAGTGCTAGGTGACTTCATCTTCATCTGGAAGTGTAAATGATTTGCTAAACTGTCAACATCTTCAGCTGTGTTACTAAACACAGAGGATCTTTCAGTTGGGTTAATACTATATCTATTGAAAACCTCTTCTGAAAGCTGGAAAACAGGAAAAATGGAAGTAAGATCCATTGCGTACTTGGGTGAATTTGACATTACAGCCTCAAACACACCAACATTTTACCGCCATTACCAATGCATTGTCTGCTTGTGCTTATTATAAATTGTGCTGTTTCCATATTTTTCACAAAGAAGCACAGCTTACAATTTACAAACATTCTGATATGGTCAATACACAATATTTTTCAAGTGACATCTGTTTTTTCAAGATGCATGAAAAGGTATGAAACATATGTTTATGAACGGAAGAGTCATTAAACATTGTTTTGGCAAAGCCAATGTAGCAATGCTAGCTTTTTTAATGCTTGTTTTATTTTAGGCTAAGAAAAAAAGTGAAGGAAAAAGTGCCTTTTAGAAGTTCACGGGCTACACGCTCGTTTCATGGTTGTCACCAGAGTCAAGCAAAGCTAAATCAGTGGCTGGAGACAGAATGCTTCGATCATAAAACACTAAATCACATCGCATCCTCCACCCTTCTATAGTAGAAGGATAAGGTAAATAAAATCACCTTGGTTTAATGTTGCATTGGTATGCTCCAACGAGTTTGTTCTTTGCAAGCGCATTTGTTTATGTATCTTTGGACATTTTGCACATATTTCATGCAAGGCACACAGGGCTTAAGAATATTGTGGATAAAAAGCAAGTAGGCCTCCAGGACCACGGTTCAGAAGCACTACATTAAAGCTCCAACTAGGTTGAGACATAGCAATACTGAGTAAACAATCAAGTAGTTTTTACACTGAAGCCCACAAGATCATACTTATGCCACTGCTTCCATGCACCTCTTTTCATATCTCTGTTAACCCTTTCAAACCAAATGTGCTCTCTGACCACTCTTATCTATAAAAATTCTGATGGACTAAACTTGAACTTCAAGTTGACTGATACTGTGTTTATGTATGTGACATACTTTAGTTCTATTTATTGTTGTTTACTGATAGCAGTGTCACACAGTGTAGGACACCACATAATGAAATCTGTTAAACATTGCTTAAAGGGCTCGTATTTTGAAAATAAAAGAATTTGATGTAGTCTGTAAACAATGTTAGTTTTAAAATGTGCCATTCAGTCCATACACAAAAAACTGTTCTTGTGATGTCACAAAAACCAACACTTTACACATATCCGTCTATCTGGCCTACAGCTATTTAGATAAGATGCCTTTATTGCCATTGCACTGTGTACAATGAAATTGTGCCTATTTGGCTCCACGCACTCATGCTGACGTTATAAAGAATGATTCAGTCTGAACTGCTTCTTAAACAAGGCAGTCAATCAGAACAGTGGTGATTTACATACATCAGCCTTATAAGCATAGTAGCAAAAACAGCCTGTTTTATTCGAAGGGATAAAGAGAGGACATGCAGAAATTAATCACAACTGTTTAGGTACTTAAACCTGCACAGATGTTATAAATGGACTGTCGATGTTATAAATGAATCTCCTACATTATTTTTTTTATTTTAATAAAATGGGAGGATAGGGGTACTTTTAGCAACTCAGTACAGTTTGACACTTGATGCTAACGGCTGTGTATGCTTGATTTAAGCATTAAGCTACAGCATAACAACCGCATTCACATTTCTACTGCATTTTCTTACCATGTACTCCATATTAGATGCAGGGGGGTAGACCTGAGCCCGCAGTTTGTTGTGAAGGTCCAGGATGGCCTGCATATCGCTGGAGCTGATGGCTCTCTTTCTTCTCGGCTTCATCTCTCTATCCTCATCCTCATCCATATACTTCTTCAGCAGAGCGCTCAGGTCAGTGGAGTTAAAGAGGGCCATGGGGAGCATGCTCGGAGACAAAAACACTAAAGCTAGTCCTGTCAGCCATGTCTGTGTTAGGAGACTCATAATGAGCGATCTCTGACCTCCCAACGATGAACTGGATAAGGAGATGTCTCGAGAGCTGTGGATGAAAGTGGAGAAGACAGAGATATGAATGGTCCAAAGCACTAACAGAAAGTATTCACAGCCACTTTATTCCTGTGCCCACTTTATCAGAAACCCCTCTCTTGTAGTTCCACCTTACTGGAGTACAGGTACTTGTAGTCCATCTGCTGCATGATAATTTCCATAAGAGATTCTCTGATCCTTCAAGTACAGTCTGTTTCTGACCACAGAGCTACTCTTGGTTGGATATTTTTGGACGGTGGTTAGTAAGTAAAAGCACAATGTGAGTGTTTCTACTTAACTGGCCAGTGAGTGGAAGCACAAGGTGGGTGATTCTAATAAAGTTGGCAGTGAGTGGAAGTACAATGTTAATGTTTCTTATAAAGCAGCATGTGAATGAAAGTGAAAGGTAGGGGTTTGTAATAAAGTGCATGATGAATTTATTCAAAATAGCTAAGAGTATGAAGAACATTTGGCTCATCTTGGAGTTTCTTTTACAGAAAGCCTTGGTAGCCAGAAGTAAAATCCTGATTGAATGTCAAATCAAGAGGCTATGCATTTTTAATTACATTTAGCAGTTACCAGTTTTGTTTTTCAAACATTATATCTCAGTTACTTTTATTAACAGTCATAATATGTAATGAAAAGGTGCATTTGCATCCACTTGAATCCATTCATGTACTAACCCAGTGAAAACCGTTTGCAGAGTTGAGACATTAATACAGTTAACACTGCAAACGAATCATAATGTAGGAAACTGATGCAAGTTTGAAAACAACGTGAATATATCGTCCATTCTTGCAGCAGATTTGTTTAATTGCTAAAATTACCATTTAAAAGACTGTATATAACATTATACTCACTTATCTCTTCAGTGAATGAACAGAAACAACTTGCAGCACATGAGCAAATCTCTGATGTCCAGCAGCGAGTACAGAAGTTCTGCAGACTGGCAGGAGATTTAAATGATGCCTTTAAAATGGAGAGGTGAATAAACGGTCTTTGTTCTCCTCTGATCTGCTAAAAAAAAAAGCTCAGAGTCACGGTTACTGCTTCAGAAAGTAGCGCTGGATGAAGTTTGCATTTTATGCTGGAGTTGCACCTCTGGTGTCAAATTGCTATGGAAACCACTCCCCTCTATCCACCCTGCTCGGCTTCAGCTGGACTAAGACCAACTGCACTACTGACCTGGAATACATTTTTGTATGTGTTTGTTTTCATATATTTTTAGGACAAAAATTGTCCTGTCTATGGTAAAATGAGAGAAAACAGACATGCAGACATACCTACAGTTAAGATTAGAATTTAAAGAATGTTTTGATTCTTATTCCAATCACAGACACATACTCATGTACATAGATATAATCTCATGTCCTGAAACTGTATAAAAACCAATTTGTGTGTGTGTGCTGGATTTGAGTCACTCTGTGTGTTTGTAGTGAAATAATTCTCCATGATCTGCTACTATTATTGGTTTAAAGTTTCAAATGGTGCATTCACTGCTATGCAAGATGCAAGGAACCTTGAAAATTGACCCAAGTGGAGAGATTTTAGAAAAAGTGTTATTATTATTGCTCTTTATTTCCAGTAAATTATGAATTATAAGTTATACTACAGTGCACACTGTAGCTTACGCATGGCTGCAGCCGTCACAAAATTTACTTCGGATTTCCAAACAAACCAAAGCTGTGTAATGTCTGTGTCCATTATTTAAGGTGGTGAACAGATTTGTGTATTTTTAAAGATGGAAAGTGTAATGATCAGCCTTTCCCGCTGCAAAACCTTTCCACACAAGCGCTTATGATCAACGTGCGTCCAAACCAGGCAAAGCGGTCACTCTGAAAAACCAAAAGGCCAGTTCACCCCAATGAAAACAGTATTTGTATTTAGACTAGTAGGATTTGGAAATGTTATGAGCACTGCACTTTTTGATTACATTCTACAGTCCTCTGTAACACTAACAAAACTCTAAACTCGGCCTACAATTCAACCACAGCTCTCTCAGCCACAGAACTAGCTTCAGGAGCATCGGTTCTAGCGTTGACTTGCAAAATTAAATAATTATTTGACAGCTTTATTTTCCAAACTCTTGTTAAAAGCACATGTTGAAACTCTTTTGGCCAAATTGTGGTTTAAACACACCCCTAAAAGCTCCTTCACAGAAAGCTTTTACATGAAATGGTTTTAGGCTAAAACATCATTTGTAAAATCAGTTCATGGTGGAGGAATCCATGCAGGGTGTTGGAAGGTGAAACAGTCACCAAAGAAAACTTTTTTTTTCCAATAATATTTTACTATTGTAAACATTATGTATAAAAACTCAGAGGACATGTAGGTTCACTGGTGGTTTGGATAGTGAATACAGTATCTATATTTGTGTTGAAGACATTGTGACTCCTGGTTCCTATCACCACCACTGTAAAGATATCGGAGCCAGCAAGTTTTACAATGAATCATTTTACATCAAACCACTCTGAATGACTCTGAGCCACTGAATTATGCAGAAAATTCCTTTTGGAATTCCTTTTCAAAAGACAATGAAGCTAAAATATGAGATTATATAAGTCAAAAAAATAATGCAGTATTAATAGTTTGAGATACATTTGAGGATGCTTTAGTCTACTGTTTAAGGGGTTTCTCATTATGTTTTGTGTTTGAATGCCAGCAAAACATTATAACAGTACTTAAATATGTAACTAATACTAATACTCGGTACAAACTTTTGCAGTTACAGTTTATGCTGTCCTAATATTTCTGTCCTTTTGGTCGACCCAAACTTTCCCCCACCATAGCACACTCTAGGCAAGTGTGCGCATGATGTTGGACTATTAGGACAGTGAAGCATTTAAGTAAGTGTCCTGAGTCTATTCACTGCCGTGTGCACTGGATGAAGGAATAAATCTGTCTCACTTCTGTCCCCTGCTGGTGAGTTTAGGGCTGCACAGCTACATTTTAATGGAGAACATGATTTCTTTTCATTTCATTTGCATCAGAAAGAACCAAAGCATACATTTAAAGGCTATTGCACCCATTTTCAGTTATTTTTTTCACAGAATTCTGTCGTTGCGATGTAAACAGTCATTCAGAGAGGTTTGGTGTAAACGTTTTTGGAAAAATTACTGGAGCTCATCTTTAAAATGAGTTGAGATTCTTAATTACATTTTAAAACAGCTTGTTTTCTAAACTGGCCACTTTTGCAGCTTAGTTTGAATATGGACCAAGGGCACCACCAGGGATTAACACACCCTTTAAAAGATTTTTTAATGGCCCTAAAATGTCCATCATGAACTTTTAGAGTAGTATTAGTTCTTAAATTGATATTTTAAAAAAAGATGAGTATATATGGTAAACCTATTTCTCTTCAGTTTGTAATAAGCATGGATCTAATATGACTTAAATGTTGAAGTCAGGCAATTTATCTCCTCTCAGATAAGCTGCAGGTCCTAAACATGTTATTCAATCACTCAGACTACAGTCCCAGATCAGACCTCCTTCAGGTCTTCTAATTTGATAGTCTCCAGTACTGAAAGATATGTGAAAACAAAGAACATAAAGTGCTGTCAGTAACGTTGCTTCTCTTTTTCTCTTTCACAATCTCAGTATCAGTGAACGTTATTAAAATGGTCGGCTAACGAAGCCGGCATATCCCCTTTCATTAGCTACCTCACACAAACCTAAAACTAGCTAGTCAACCTTACATTTACATTTATGGCATTTTGCTGACGCTCTTATCCAGAGCGACTTACAATTTGATAATTTTTACACAGGTAGGCCAAGGTGGTGTTAGGAGTCTTGCCCAAGGACCCTTATTGGTATAGTGTAGGGTGCTTGAACCCCAGTCTACAGCGTAGAAGGCAAAGGTGTTACCCACTACACTATCCAACCTAACCTTGCTAGGTTAAGTTAGCTGAACTAACATGCAACCAGTAAAAACTCGCTAGACATCTAATTTATATTGACCATAATTTGTCACAAATCCAGACTGCAGGTAGAGCCCTTCATTCTGTAACTACTTAACATTTCACTCTACATATCACACATTTCTGGAAAAGGTTTAATGTTTATTTCAGACAGCTTCTAGTAAATCCTGACCCAAATTCAGCAGTTGTCCACTGACGCTCTGTAGGGCGAGGAGCACCAGAGCCCCTCCCCCAGGTCTGATATGATTGGCTAACATCATAGGAGGTCTGATATGATTGGCTGAGCCAAATCACAAAGGATTGCCTTCTCCTCTTACGTTGTTAGAAAAATGTAGTTTTTCTTAGAAAATTAACATTCATAAAAAATGATGAAAAAACATAGGATATAAAACCTGTATATGAGTTTTTTTACGTTCAAATTTGCTGTTTTCACTTCTTAAAATATTTGATGTTAAAACCACCACCAGATGGCAATCCTTCTCCAGGCATGGTTCTCCTGTGACAGGCCTTACAGTTTCTGTCCCTGCAGTTACATCGTCTGCTGTATTACTCAGTACTTAGTCACCCTGATATCAGATCAGATTTTGTATATTGAGCGTAGTTGAGTTAGATAGGCCATTAATAGTTCTGCTAACACCTAGTAAATCTTAAAGGGCCGCCACATTTGTCTTGCATTTGCATTCTTCCACTTACAACATCTGTGTAGGGTTATGTGCCAGAAACAGTCATAACTCTTTTTTGACCTTTCTTTGTCCCTTGGAATTAGACATACTGTTTTTTTTTTATTATTGTGTCTTTAAGACTGGTATATGTAAATGAGCACTGTTCTGGTTGGCTGCTGTAGGCTGAACAGGATGATATATATATATATATATATATATATATATATATATATATATATATATATATATGTATATATATATATATCGCTGCTGTCAGAATAAAACCTCTTTACAGGAGAAAGAAAAAACCTACTTTACTTTCAATGTAAGTCAATGGAACCAGAATTTTTTAAAATTTATTTTAAAAGAATTTAAATTTAAAAAGAATTAATTTTTGCCCATTTATTTTGGTCCATCCTTCATGAAATTTAATAACTTAATTAACCCTTATTAGTCCCACAATGGGGAAATTTCACCTCCGTATTTAACCCATCCATGAAGTGAAACACCACATACACTCTAGTGAGCACACTTGCCCAGAGCAGTGGGCAGCCCAATCAACAGTACCCGGGAAGCAGTTGGTGGTTAGGTGTCTTGCTCTAGGACACCTCAGTCATGTGCTGTCGACTCTGGGGATTGAAGCGGCGACCTTCCAGTCACGAGGCTTGGTCCCTAACCTCTAGCCCATGACTTCCCCATGCAATACTACACACAATACTAAAGCCCAACGTGCATTTTCAAATTATGTCAAAAACAGAAAAGCGACAAAAATGGAGATACAAGGTTTTGTTCCAACAACAGTGATATATTGCGACTTAGTTTCCATATGTGAACTGGGGAATGAACGGACCATTGTTAAATGTTAACAGTGTTTGCAAACTTTTGATTTCAAGAAGGCTTTTTGTGGGCCCTTAAGACTTAGTATTCAATAAGTACTTTTGAAAATTCTGAACACAACCTTGTTTGAGCCATAAGCTGTGTAAGCAGTCGCTTAGGCCCCCCTGAACATGCAGTGTTAATTTATTTACTTGCTTACTTAATTTATGTCCATATACAATATAATGATTATATTTCTTCTGTATGTAGTTTTTTAATGTTTTATTGTCCTGATCAAAATGGTCATAACTTTAAAATGAAAGAAGTTAACTTCAGACACCCAACATGTCTTGGCTGGTTGACTACATCTGGAGTAAAAGGGTGGAAATTGGTCAATTTAATCTAGAAACTGACACATTCTACAGTAAACAGCTGATCCTCAAGAAGTGTAAGAAGAGCAGTCTACTAATTAATAACCAAAATACATTAACTTTTATTACATTGGAATTTGAAATGAAAACTGATATCCTGCAAAAGATAAAAAAATTCTCAGAGTACTCAGAAAAGTCTACAGCATGAAAGTATTTAGACCTGCACTTCTTCTGCCAGTGCAGTCCATCCAAAGAGAGAGACACAGAGACAGTATTGTTCATCTAAAGCATGTGATATACTGCCTGGGAATGTGTTTCGGAGGTGACAGGCCGAGCATGCGACACCACACCATATGTGGAGATTCAGTATCAAAGCTGTCCAGCGTAGGGTGTTTCCATTATAGAGGCATGATGAGGGTCCACTGTCGCTCTCTTGGTGTAGTGTTACTACGTGAACATTGATTTTGGCGCGATTGGTTACTTCAGGAAACCTGTGATGTTCTCCCAATGTAAGCCCTGTGTTTCTCTCAACAATGGCGTCCAAGACAAAGACAGCAGACATTCAAGGTAAACACTAGACACCACCGTCATTTACATATAACAGCCTTAAAGGCACAGTAGCAAATAGCCTGGTCAATTCCAATGGATAAATAAAATTCCAATGGTCCATAAAACCACACTAATGTTATAAGTTGACATCAGGGGGCATACAAAGACAACGTAGAATATGGATCCGTTAACAGACAAAATGAAAAAAAGTTAACGGACCCATATTCTATATTTTGCACATTTTATTTTTTTCACTCATAAAATTTGTGAAATTTTACATTACGCAAAAACTGTCAATGTAATTAATTCATTTCACATTACGTTTTTTTCCAAACTCTCCTTATTGATTTAAATAAAACCAGCTGGTTTTGTTACTGTACCTTTAAGACTGAAATATTTATTTAAATAAGCTCTGTTTTCATTTTCTATGCCTTATTCAAAAAGCAATCTGGGCTGAAATGTGGGATCAACTGTTAAGTTAGGACAGCCACTAACTGCTGTAGGATGAATGGGCATGGCTAAACTGTGGGAGGCTTAATGGGCAGGGCTAAAATGCTGTAGGCTGGATGGGTGTGGCTAAACTGCCTAGGTTGAATGGGTTGGGTTAAAGTGCTGTAAACTGAATTGGTGAGGCTAAAGTACTGTAGAATTAGTAAACTTACATAGGCCAAATGAACGCAGCTAACTGTTGTAGGCTTAATGGGTGGGGCTGAAGTGCTGTAGGCTGAATTGGTGGGGCCAAACTGCTGTAGAATGAATGGGTAGGGTTAAACTTCTGTAGGCCAAATGGGTGTGACTAAACTGCTGCAGGCTGAATTGGTGGGGCTAAACTGTAGGATGAATGGTGAACGCTTGTAGACAGAATATGTGGGGCAGAAGTGCTCTAGGCTGAAAGTATGGAGTTGGCCATGTGGGCTGGACTAAATTGCTGCAGCCCATACTGGCAGGGCTAAATAGTTTGTGGGCTGAAAGGGCGGGGCTAATTGCTCTAGACGGAATATGTTGTCATATGTAAATGTGTTGAAGAATGTGATGTCACAACCACAATGGAATCAAAGTGGGCTGTTTTTGCAGCTTAGTTTCCACATATGGACTGTATGAACAGCACACTTTGAAACTATAACTATGTGTACATAGTACATCTTTATTTAAAATGCAAGAAATATTCACTTTTCCAAATTACAGGCCCTTTAATATATATTTAGACACATGAAACACTTGTGGGCTGCACAGTCTACACTGAAGTGCATAAAACCTCTTAAGAATTCCACAATATGCCCTTGATATTACTCTACAAAAACTACAGCCAGACTGTAGATATACATTTCATTGTTACAGTAATAAGCATTGCAGTTTGAGCTGTTTCTACTATAGAAAGTACATAGGCGTGAGAGTTCCTTTAAAGCAGTGGGACATCTGGCTTAAATAAGCAAGACTGTCGCTCACTTACACACCATGTCATCATGTGAGCTTGGCATGCCACCGCCACAGATTATTTTTCTGTTTGAAACTGACCCAACTCATTCGGAAGTGTCCCCAGACTCGCGGCAACCGGTGGTTCAGCAACATCCCAAAGATTTACAGCTGCAAATGCAATAATGTCCACAGGCTGTCAGAATCTCCAAACATGCTTACAATCAGATAGTCTGTCCAACAGATGTGAGCGCAAACCCAAACTGTAAGAAAATGTCTCCACTGCTATGGTTTCAACAGCTCATCACCTCTTTAAAACAATAGTTCAGCAAAAGATTACGTTTACATAGCTTTCCCTGCTTACTCCATGTGCAGTCTCCCTATCCAAATGTACTCTACAAGTCTGGTCTCTTTAGTTTTGCACTAGAGCTACAAAGTTAATGTAGCAAACAAGCTAACATGGAAGCTGGTGTACTTCACTAATTAGCATGGTGCTAAATGCATGTCTAAGCCATCATGGACTTGCTTCAAACCATGTAGAGTTGTTTAGTAATATTTAATAGACTTCATTATGTGGTTTCTGACACTGTATGTTATACTGTTACCTATAACTGTGAACTAAAATATATTTTATAATAAAAATATAATACAAATGATATTTCTATAATATATTTTTTCTGTGCTTTTGTCCAGGTTTAAAGATAACAGTGTGTCACAGAGTGTTAGAAACCTCAAAAGCAAACTTATAAGGGAATAAACTGAAAAAAACATCCACATATGACCATCCCCATGTCATACGACAATCATTTCTGTTATGTCAGTAATCTACTCTAGTTACTGTAGCAGCTGTAGATTTGAATACTGTACACAATCTTTTGTGAGACTGGGCTTCCTAGCTGTAATGTTAGGTATTTGGCTTCCTTGTACACTAGTTGGCTAATGAAATCAAAAAATGCCCCCTACACCCCAAAACAGCTTTAATTGTACAAAAGATGCTCGCTTCTTCAAAATATATAATCAGTAAAGGGTTGTTGAAGTCTTTAAAACAGAAAGTCGCACTCAGGGTTCTGCAAAATATTTAGTAGTGAGGGCTGAATACTGAATACATTGTCTCAAATGTATCCAGTAAAAGAATTCATGATGCATAAAAATGCAATATATTCAGAATATATATTCATAAAACAATTATATTAATAAAACTCTTTCACTTAATTCAAACTGTTACTTGCTGGCAGTTTTCTTCCTGCAATTCTTCTATTAATAGGTTTCATGAACATTTTTTCTTATCATTTTTATCATAATTTTTTTTTCTCTCTTATTGCTTTCTACAGTCTACTGCTCAGTGCTGAAATTAGTAACTAACTGTTACACTGATTTATCAGTCTGCTCAGGCTTTAGCAGAGCTCAGTAACACTGAGATTACACCTGATCATCAGATTGATTTATCAGTCTACCCAGGCTTTGCAATAATAGCATCAGCATGCTTGCTACACACCATGCACTGATTTTAAAATAATAAACAAGCATCAATGGTCTTTCTTACTCATGGTAGGTACTCTAAGTATTATCCTAAAAACATTAAAAGGTAACTGTGTTCTGAATACTGCATTTAAGAAATGTAATTTGGTCTGAACCCAGATACTTAATTTCTGTGCTGTGAATATTTATTCTCAGTACTTGTATTCCTTGACATCCCAGCCCTGACTGCACTTTAGAGAATACTGCAATGCCATTGTTGGTGGAGAACAGGCACATTAAGCAATGATTAAATGTTTCAGTTTGGCCAGACTGTTTTTTTCACAACTTGACACCATAAACAGAAATTCATTACTTATTAGCTTTAGCCTTGAAGCTCTAGTGCAAAACTAAAGTAGCAAATTTTATATACTAAAGATGTATTGGCTTATTGGCTACATTAGGGTGTGGTGAAAATTTTCATAAAGTTGACTTTGCTGAACAATTCCTTTAAGAAGCAGCAGTGAGCAATCATGAAGATGGAACTCACAGTAATTTGCGTCAGCTGCTTTCACCCTCCATTACGACAAGAGCTGTTTATTAGCCCTTCCTCAAGAATGAGGATGTGAGTATTGACAGCAGCCTTGAGTGAAATTACATGCTGGTAAATAGTGAGACATAGTTGGAATTAAAAGAATAGAATTTGAGGACCCACCTTAGGCAGCAATTGGCCGATGTCACACTTATCGGGACCACCATATTGCTGACCACCGGTCAGATCACTGGAACAGCAGGGCACATAGAGCCACCGTTTATACACTGTTAGTTAATACAGCATCCTGACAAATAAAAAAAAAGCCATGGTTTGTGTTTTATGTGTGGTTTATGGTTGTAGTTACAACAGCAACACAAAACAAAATGGTTTAAGTATCCTGGCTCTGTGACATCATGAGGGGAAAGAGGCCTAAGAGCTGAGCCAACAAAGAAGAAATTTTCAATAGTGAGAATAAACAGAAAACCTTTGAACTTACACCAAAGTCTGCTCTCCTTTTCTCACGCCACAGGTAGACAGTTTGGTGAAGGATGAATTCCAAATTTTTGTCTTTGATCACTGTGTTGAAAGTGGTTCACGATTTGGCTAATGAATGCAATTACTGGCAGTACACTAGCAGGGCTCATGTAACTCATGTCAGGCTAACACTGATTCCCCCATCAAACAGAGATACATAGTTCTTATTCCTATTTGTAGTTTATGGTAAAGACTCAATATCGCTGACCCTTCCATATGATTCTAGTGATTTGTATGCTTTCAGCTACTTTATGTTGATACTGTATTTATAAGAAATGTATCTGTATGTTAAGTGATAAATTTTTAATTCCATAAATGGGGAAATTCCACCTCCATATTTAACCCATCCGTGAAGTGAAACACCACAAAAACACTAGGGGGCAGTGAGCACACTTGCCTAGAGTGGTGTGCAGCCCTATCCACGGTGCCCGGGGAGCAACTGGGGGTTAGGTGTCTTGCTCAAGACACCTCAGTCCTGGACTATCGGGTATTGAAGCGGCAACCTTCCGGTCACAGTGCCAGTTCCCTAACCTCCAGCCCACGACTATTGTCAAAGGCAGTACTAAACAATTAGTACTCAAAAATGACTAAGTGATTTGGTATCAACACCTCAGATAAAACATACTTTTTTCTTGATATTTTGATTGGGAGGCCATACCTGATTACCTACTCACATTATGCTGACAGAATGACAACAATGTAACTGTGAAATGCTATTTCCAGGTTTTGCAAACACTACCTACACTCTCTTTCATTAATAAATTACTCTTATATGGCTAACGTTAGTCAGCTGACCATGTAGATGAGTCCTTCTTGGCAACACCCCCAAGCAGTTATTATCTCCTCTTACTAGTTAGCATCTCTTTGAATTAGGAGAGACCTGAAACGGAAAGTAACATTAGTGTTCATCAGCAAGCCTACAGGCTTTTTATTGATGGGAAGAACAACAAGACACCGTGTTGAGGATTACAAGCTTTTCCATTCTGCTTCCAACTAGTGAACTGTCCATTCTTTATCATAGAAAAAAAAATACTATTCTTTATAATAATTCTGCAATTGGCGCCATGCCCATACAACAAATTCTGGGTCTAAAAGGAAAATTTATGGTTTTGGCAAGTTTTCAAAAACTGCCTCTGTCATGTCCTGTGGCAATCAAAAATTTTCCAAAGCTGATACATTTTGTCCTACGAATATTTTCTCTGGAATGTCACTGGATCCTCTGAATTACAAGGTCATTAAAGATTTGAAATATGAATACTACTGCACAGTGAACTGACATGTTTAGACTAGGAGACTCCTTAAAAAACACACACAAACCAGCACGCTTTGCCAGTGTAGTAGTGAATTTCCTTGTGCAGAATGAGAGCAGATAAAAAGAAGACAGAAAAAAGTTATTACACAGTTACCTGTTCTTCATCTGAAACTCACTGACACGCGGGTAACATTAACTTATTTTGCTTTACAGCTATTGTTTTGCAGAACCAGTGGGTCAGTATTTTTTTGTCCAGTTAGTGATAGCTAATCACAACTCTCTTATGTTAAGAATAGTTGTTACATGGCCAACACAAGTTAGCTGATTGAGAGGATCGTTAGTAATAGCTGATATAGCGCTAACATTAGCTAACTGATCAGGATGATCAATATACTGTACTCAATTGTCAGGAACAGCTGTTACATGGTAATTGAGGGGACTAGATGAATAGCTGATGTAGAATTAGCTAGCTGACGTGGAGGGTAACTCCTATCTCTCTTTATGAACAACTGTTGTATAACTAATATTAGCTAGCTGATCTGGAGGATCACTCTGCTCTCTCTTGTTGGAATAGCTAGCTAAAGTCAGCTAACTGATCAGGTATGCTCCACCCTCTTTTGTTAAGAGCAGCTTAAAGGTTTTAGGCATCTAAGCAAGATTTTAAACAATTTACCTTAGCAGTTAGTTTATCACAATAAATATTACAATACAGTCATATTTATAATTTAAATAAACATAAAAACAATAAAAATTAACAAGAATTTCTTGGGTTCATTTTTTCCTTGACACCTTCACAGCTGCCACAGAGACTTGTTAATATCATCAATTACATCATGAGCACAATTTATTGGTCAAACCAGGAGTTGCTTTTTAACTACATATAATACTGGGCTTCCTTGAGGAGAGGTTTGAAAATGGTTAAATAAACACACTAACATCCAGAAAATCACTACTTATTATTTATATGATTATATATATATATATATATATATATATATATATATATATATATATATATATATATATATATATAATATCATTATATGATTATATCAATATCATTATATTATATATATATATGATGATTATATCAATCTCATTATATGATTATATATATATATATATATATATATATATATATATATATATATGATTATATAAATGTTATATATATAAATGTTATAAATGTTATATATATATGTCCAGTTAGTGATAGCTAATCACAACTTTCTTATGTTAAGAATAGTTGTTACATGGCCAACACAAGTTAGCTATATAGTTTTATATATATATATATATATTAGTATTTGAATAAACAAAGTGTATAGAATATTATTGAATATATATATATATATTCAATAATATTCTATACACTTTGTTTATTCAAATACTAACATTTTTCTCAGCAAATAAACACTACTACACAAATAATAATAAATTATAAAAATTATAAATAATAAATACTACTACACAAATAAATAGATTTTGAAAATGTGTCTTGCGTGCCTAAGACTGTCACACAGTACTGTATTATGGCTAACTTATGTTAACTGATCAAGAGAACTGATGCATAGGTAACGTTAGCTAGCTGATCTGGAGGATCACTCTGCTCTCTCTCATTACAATGGAGACACAATTCTATTATTTGCTCAAAATACTTTATTCTTTAAGTTAAATTACTTTAAAATGATCATTTTTTTTGGCTGTTCCTAGCTGTACCCACAGTATCCCCATGTCCCAGGAACTAGATAATTAGACACTGAGCTTTAGCTGCAATGTCTTATCTAACCAAACAGTGGTCATATTCTCATGCACAACACTCACACAGAAAAGTTAGATTGTAAGGGCAGTTTGAGGACAGCAGAGTCCAGGCTGAACCGAGACACCTCAGCTTTTGGACTAGGGGGAGGGGGTGTCGGACAAACAGATTTGTTGTAGGTTCCTGCAAAGGGGAAAGGGAGATTGAGCAAGAGAAGCAGAAAGAGAGCGAGGAAGCATAGAAAGACCCACAGAACAATATTAGCTATAGCTCCCGTGAGACCGAGAGAAAAAGAGACCATAGCAGCCAAGTTTTCATTAGTAAGCTGTTGCAGTGCCATATCCAGGCCTAAGCCCAGGCTCAGTCTGCTGGCTGGCTGAAGGATGACACCATCTTTCTTTTGGCTTTCTATCTCAGCTGTCCATAAGCCACGTTCACCTGACGTTTAGCTGGAAGGACCCTGGGCTGAAAGAAAAAAAGTGGCTGCTGAAAGCTGACGTACTCCCATGGCAATTATTCACCTGTTCTTTGTGGTTTGGAACCACAAATATCTCTTCGCCTGCTTTTTCACCAGAGAGACCACTGTGCTTCAACATTCACACTTCATTTAACAGAACATTAATTAGAAAGCTAATTGATACCACAGTTCAATGTGAGAGTTAGTGCCTCACTTGTAGTGTAGTCTTTTGCAATAAGAAGATAGCTTTTTTAGCAATGGGCATTTTAAAGTGATAGTTTGGTGAAAGGTCTAATTCTCTTAACCTCAAAGTGATGAGCCAGGACGTGTTGGCAAAAACATTCACCGGATCAGGACGATCTGTACTCTTGTTAGCAGTAGCTGTTGTATATAAAAATTTTACTAAAGGAAGTTTAAGTGATAATGGTTGAAATCTGAGAAAGCAAAGTCCAGTGCCTGGCCAGAAAGCCTAAATTAAACCTGGTGTTAGGATCTGCAGCCTACTAACCATGCTAATGCTAGCCAGCTCCTTTCTTCTAGCTAGCTTAACCCAGTATGGGTTCAATTTTTCTAACTGGTGCTCTGCTATCACAAGTATAGACGTCAAACTTATATCAGCGAGAGCAAAGTCGACTGATTGGTGCTGAATTTGTAGAAAGCTGAAATCAAACTTGTTCTGTACTGTTTTAAAGTGCAGCTTGGCTAAGCTAACAGGAGCATATAATGCCTTGAACCACAGTCCAGGCTTGTTTCTAACTAACTGATGTTAAAAAAAACACCTGTTTACAGGATAAACTTATGTGTGAGGGCACAAATTCTAATGACTGGTGTTGAAATGACAGAAACAAAAAATAGACTTGTTCTTTGGTGCTTAGAGCCCTGCTGGGCTCCATTAATGCTAGCATATAGCCAGCTACAGATGCAACTCACTGTAGTACAGGCTCAGTTTCAGTAAGCATTGCTCGAAGAAGATAAAGAATCTAACAGCATGTTGAGAGACTGGTGTTGAAGTGACATACTGAATCAAACATGTTTTGTGGTGTGTGTAGGTATTAGGCTGTATTTCCTGGCTTTGATTTAGCAGCACACATGGAAAAAAGATCAGAAGCATCTTGTACAGCTAACATTAACAATTAAAACGGAGGTTTTTGGCTTCTACTGTTTTTTTAGCTGTGCAACATTTGTACAATGTTTGTATGAAGTTTTGTAGCCTAGCACTGGGACTACAAAGCTTATGTAACTATCCAACAAATACGCTAAATTAATAGTCACCCAGCTAGCATTGTGTACTGCCATATTAAAGTGGTTAAACTGTAAGACATTCTGTTCTCTACAAACATAAGTTAGCATAGCATCTTGAGGTCTGGACTTTCATCCATTTTCAAAGATAACGTAATATCATAGAATATTGCAAACCATACTAGTCTAGATTACTTAACGACACAGTTTGTGATGATTTACAAATCATGCTAATTGGTAAAGTAAAAGCTTCTGTTATTTGTTACCTACATTATAGTTCCAGTGCAAAACTTTCAGCTGATCAACTACATTTGGGGTTAAGAGAATATTTTTATTAGAGGGTGTGAAAAAGCGCTCTATTGTTATCTCTCATACTTCTTATTCTTCCTCCACACTCTTCTGTGATTAATACAGCCCAAACCGCTTAACGTACAGACTCCGTTCAAACTGCGTTTCGAAGGTCTTGGCGCTGTGACTTGTGCTATGTACTGTTGGAGTTGATCGGATTGGTAGTTTTTAATAAAATTAAGTTTAAAAATTTAAAAACTCCCATAAGAATGAATGGCGCAATGTTCAGAACTTCAAATTCTGACATCAATGTTGTCACAGCAGGCCACTCAGTCTCACAGACAAAGCTGATCACGCAGGGAATCTGCTTTATAATCCTTAAACTTTCACCTAGAAACTCCATTTCAGTTTTAAATGGTAGAGAAACTTGTCCTTTCTGAAAGCTCAAAATATCTCATCATTTTAGCAATTAGCTTTAGAGTTATGAGCATTTGTTTGGCAGTTGGACTCAAACAAGGTTTCTCCACTAAGAGCTGCATAATAACAGAGTGACAGTTCATTTGAATGACTCCCCCCCCCCAAACACATACATCTCTTCCTCTCACACACACCACACAGACACACACACACAGGCGCATACCTAAGGAGGTGTTGTTCACCTACACAGAAACACACACAGACACACACACACACACACACACGTAGCTCTTTTCAAGCACCCTTGCAGTTCCTTCAGGAAATGCACATCTAGTTTCATTTGTTGTTGCTCTTGCTGTATCGGTATAAAAGTCATACTGTTTCTGATGATTTGCACGTTTTTACACAGAATGTTTCCCAATTTACCAATTTCATTAGAGCTCTAATGAACACAGGACTGACCTAGTTAGTGAAATAAAGGCATAAAGATGCATAAAGGCATAAAGAGAGGAATCAAGCCAGAATTACACTGAAATGAGCCTAAAATTCAGGTTAATAATTCATTAATGACTTTTCTCCGAGCAGGTAGATCATTTGCACTTGTTGTATCCCAGACCAGGTGCACTGAAAGCTTACTAATCATCTTTTTGGACATAATTGCTGTATTTTCTCATAACAGACAGCTTTTTCTACATAAATACTAATTCCAGGCCCTGCATTCCTTTGTGTTTCCAGGCAGTATGATGGTCTGCTAGCCCTGGTATGGTGCTGGCTGCTTTCCCAGCTGCAAATCTGCAAAGGAACTGCCATCTGTCCAACTGATCAAAACATTAATGGCATCATATTTTCTGCTGATTTTCACACACTGTTCCTTAGTCTGAGGTAGCTGTGAGTGCTGCCTGATTCTGACATCAGCTGAGTGGTGCAACCCTCTTAGCATTGGCCCAATTCAGGAGATCATGAGTTTAATCCTTGGTGATGCCTCTGCCAGCTGGGAGTATATTGACCTCACAGTCAATATAGGTGAATCTCCCTCTTCCCATAGCAGCATGGGCATTTGTTAGTTAACAGAATTGGCAGTTATCCTTCTTTTCCAAGCATTGATCAATTACTGACCAATTACTTGATGTCAGCAAAACTGTTAAGCAGGAGGTACTTGGCATGTCTCAAAAAAGCACATGCTAGCCTTCACCCCCTAGCTTGGTAGCATCATGTGTGAAAGGGTGAGCTCTAGTGGGTGGAATTAGCAATGATAAAATAAGGGACAGTTATGCATCAGTCAGCACAGACATATTTGATGTGGTCAAACCATTTGATGAGCAGATAAATATTGCACTCAAACTGCAGCTGCATTCTATGTGCTCTTCAACTTCTAGCAACTGATTTAATTAAATTCTTTAATAGAAATCACATAAATAAGACAGAGTAACTCAATATCTTTTGATGATCGTTTTTTCATATCTGGTTTTGAAAGCTGTTCCTGTAAATACCTATGTTTGACAGACTTGCATGTGGGTTCATGGCTGTGTCTTCTCTAAATGATGAACACTAAAGTTGTGTGCTAAATGCACCCCCTGTTGGAGAGACTTTAGACTGCTTGATGAGAGTTTCAAGCCCATGCACTTTACACATTAAAAACTACCTGTTTTCTGTCGTTATAATGGAGGAGCTCTGGAGTTCAGCTTTTATATAATTTCATTTTTATTGTGTACTATATTTCACTTTCAGTCAAGAAATTTTATTGTATTAGCTAAACTGATTGCAAATTTACACTTCACAGATTGTGTGTCATTTTGTAGCAAGTGTCCTGGCTAAGTTATTTTTCTGTAAGGGAAAAAAATATACATTGTTACAAGCTACTGCAACCTGAATTGATGCTGCACGAAAGAAAGGCTACTATAGGCCAAATCAGAATGTTTGTAAACATAATGTTGGCTGTACTTCCATGTGAATAACTTACATCTAGTCACCACTAAAGCAATGATTTTTACAACATAATTTACAACAAATTCAAACATAACAGACAAAACATTGGCAATAACAGTAAAATATTTTTATGTTTGAGGCTGTGATGTCAAATATATGTAAAAGATCTTATTTACATTCCCCCTTTTTCCAGCTTTTAAAAAACAGGCACAGTTGTTATAAATAGTATTAACCTCACTGAGAGATCCTTTGTGTTTGGTAACCCTTGCCGCTGAAGTCAGTGACAATTTGCAAATCCTATACTCTTCCAGATGTAGTTGGCAAATTCTATTTCATTAATGCATCAATAAGAATATTATAAATTTACCCTGTAATGAAATGTTTGACTGGTGCCTGTTCATGGTTATATGGTACAAATAACCTTAGAAGTCACAAAGCTTGGGAAGATCAGTTTTTAAAAAAAACTTAGTTTGTTTTCCAATCTTTTGGTTAAATAAGTCTCAGAATTAGTATATCATTTTGTACCAGTGCATTGCTACCTGAATTATTCACCCAGGGTTACGTTCTTTGCTGTAGTGAACTAGTGCTGATTTATGACACTATATTTTATATCGACGCAAGATACTCAAAATGTAGCCTAAAACTGCCAAAGCCTCTTAACTACCATGCTAGACAAAGTTTGCTGGTCTGTGTGAGGTATTGGGGTGAGGTCAGTCCTAAGACGCTATCTGCTTAATGAACTCATAATTCAGGGGGTTTTCACACTTAAAAATCCGGATCAAAGTTCAATGTCTTTGTTATATTGCATACATTTGGTCAAGTTAGTTTTGGTTTCACATTAGTGCAATTTAGTAACTGCACTAAAGAACTCTGCATGACACACCTACGTCCTGTCATCATCACCTGCATGATGCTACGTCTCCCCATACTTGACAGGTTGGTTTGGAGAAGAGCGTGCGTCTGGCGACAGCATATTGAATAGACCACTGTAGTTGTGACGTCATATTGTAGTCAGCACCATGCTCTTATGCCCATATTAGGAACTCCAGGTCAAAGCTCGATTTCTCTATGGCCAGAATGAATAGAGTGTTCAACAAATTGCTTCTATCACACCCTGTGCAACATAAACATCTTCAGAATGTGTAGATTTTTCTTTCAAATGTCATGGCATCCATGTGATTCAGCCAAAAGAACAGCATCGTCTGCAAATAGCAGAGACGCCACCCTCCGGTCTCCACACATAATGCCCTTCTGACCTCGGCTATGCCTTGACACCCTGTTCATGAATATCATGAACAGGAGTGGAGACAGGGCACAACCCTGCCGGAGTCCAATGCTAACACTGAAAGGGTCCGACTAAATGCTCAGTATACGAACACAGCTCTCACTCCGGGAGTAGAGAGATTGAATGCCCCGGTACTCCATACTCCCGGAGGACCTCCCACAAGATATTTCAGGGAACATGGTTGTAAGCCTTCTCTAAATCCACAAAACACATGTAGACTGGGTTGGCAAACTCCCATGCCCCCTCAACAATCCGTGAGAGGATGAAAAGCTGGTTCATTGTTCCACGACCTCAATCTGAGGTTCAACTATTGGTCGAAGTCTCCTTTCCAGCACCTTGGCATAGACTTTACCAGGGAGGCTGAACAGTGTGATACCCCAATAGTTGGCACACATCCTCCGGTCCCCTTTTTTAAAAATAGGGACCACCACCCTGGTCTGCCAGTCCAAGTGTACTGTTCCTGAGGTCCATGCAATATTGCAGAGGCGCGTCAGCCACGACAGGCCCACAATATCCACATCCTTAAGCATCTCTGGATGAATCTCATCCACCCCAAGTGCCTTGCCACTGAAGAGCTTGCCAACTACTCCTGATTGGCCAGACAGTTGTCCAGAACCTCCTTGAAGCCGACCAAAAGTCTTTTTCCATGGCTTCACCAAACTCCTCCCACACCCTGGATTTTGCTTCTGCCACCATTTCGGCTGCCACCTTTTTCACCTGTCAGTTCCTATCTGCTGAGTCGGGAGTCCTTCGGGCCATCCAGTCCCTAAAGGCCTCTTTCTTCAGCGTGATGCCCTCCCTCACCAGGGGGTTCTTGGGTTACCTCCCCGACAAGCACTCACAGGCTTTTGGCCACAGCTACGCCTGGCAGCTTCTACAATTGAGGTTTTGAACAGGGTCCATTCACACTCCATGTCCCCTACCTCCCCCGGGACATGAGAAAAGCACTACTGGAGGTGGGAGTTAAGTC
The DNA here is from genome assembly GCF_015220715.1 of Pygocentrus nattereri. NCBI lineage: Eukaryota > Metazoa > Chordata > Actinopteri > Characiformes > Serrasalmidae > Pygocentrus > Pygocentrus nattereri. The sequence continues at coordinate 18,496,282 of NC_051234.1, read as the reverse complement.
AGAGCTGTAATATCTATCCAATGGATCAATTTATTTTTCATCACATTTCTCCACCGATTGTTACACTCTGAGGTATCTGAAGGTGCTGCCTGTGTCTGACATGGCCAAAAGAAAAACAAACTGGAGCTAAAGGTTGTAGAGTTCTTCCACTGGATCATGTAAATGTGCTTTGTTTAGACAGTAATCAACCAAAGCCAGTGTATTCTTAATAGCTTTCAGTTGTAGCCAATTATAGATGTCAAGGACAGGCACTAATGTTAGCAAAGCTCAACTGGAACAGGCGATAAAAGAAGCAGCGATGAGGCTCTTAGGTCTTTCAACAGCTTGAGAGAAGAAGAAAACAAGGGTATTTGATTGTTTAAAAGAATGGTTCAGCAGAAAATCAAATTTTCCCAATTTCTTTTCAAATGTAATCAGTCAGCCAGGACGCGTTTAGTGTCTGCTTTTCCAGTTTTCTGCTGGAACCATGAACAGTGAAAGCTTGTGCACTTATCCACCATTGGAAAAATAATGACTGACATGCCTCTCAGCCAGTCATTATTGTCTTACAATTACATTCCTCAAGTGAAGGAAAAAGAGCTCTTCAAAACAAACCTGCAGTGAGAACAGCAGTAGTGGTAAATTAGACAGAATGTTCAGAGTAAGGAATGGTGGAAATAATATATAATGCCTGAATGCCTGTATAATGGCTCCAAAAGCTGCAGGATGAGGTGAAGAGATTGGACCTTCTGGCCTCTCAGACACCTATTGATCCAATGATTAAAGAACTAATGAAAACTAAATACGAACTTAATAATATACTACAAATGAAGACTGAACAGGCTTTGCTTAAACTTAGACAACAGCCATTTGAATTGGGAAATAAAACTGGAATATTTTTAGCAAATAATTTTTAGAAATCAATAATAACAGCAATCTCAGATCCCTCTTGTAGGATCATTCAGGACCCCCTAGCTATCAATGATGCATTTAGGTCTTTTTACTCTAATCTCTATAGTTCTGATAAGAAAGCCTCAACAGAAGAAACTGAAGCATTCCTGAGCAGTGTCTCCCTACCTACATTACCTACATCTGTATCAGAATCAGTGGACAGACCTCTTTCCTCTAAAAAAATCACCAAAGCCCTCTTGCTAATGCCTACTCATAAATCACCAGGACCTGATGGCTACCCAACAAGAATTTTAAAGCAATTCTGGCCTCTTATTTCACCACTCTTTTTAAAAGTAATCACAGAAATGTTTGAAAATACATCCATACACTATCATATGAATACTGCTCTTATCAACAAATCTTAAAACCAAATAAAATATCTACAGATTGCTCCAGCTACCGTCCCATTTCACTGATCAATTCAGACATAAAAAGGTAGGTAACATAGGTAAAGCTTTATCAATCATATTGTAATTGGTCATACCCACGCTCATAAGCGGAGATCAAACTGGGTTCATCAAAGAGACACAGTCTTCAGAGAACACACATAGGTTACTCAGCCTAATTCATATGTATAACAGCAAAAAATCTCCATATATATCACCATCTCTGGATGCTGAAAAGACATTTTATAGGGTAGAGTGGTCCTTTCTCTTTGCTTCTCTTGAACACTTTGGATTTGGCCCATACTTTACCAACTGGATAAAAACATTATACAAGTCACCTACTGCCTCAGGGTCAAAAAACAGAGATATATCCAGACCCTATCATTATATTCACGATTCTGACTGGAGTCCAACTGCAGATCACACAGGGCCTTTTCTATGTCTCTAAGCCAGAACAAAGAGGACGTCGACAAGGATGTGCTTTATCACCTTTAATGTTTTGTCTTTTTATTGAACCCTTAGCTGCTTCTATCAGCTATAGAATCTCAGGTATACAATCAAAGTCATACCACCAAAAAATCAGTCTATATGCAGATGATGTTTTACTATATATTACTAACCCTTCAGTTTTCCTTCCATCAGTTCATGATCTGATAAATAAGTATAGCAGGGTGTCTGGCCATTCCATTAACTGGTCCAAATCTGAGTTTCTGCCTCCAAGTCAATTCAACTGGGATGACGAAGTCTATGATATACCATCTGAACATATCACACAGTCTATTAAATAACTTGGTATTCATATCTCTTCTAACATAAACGACTTGTATAAACTTAACTACATACCTTTAATGCAAGAAACAAAGGATTATCTAGAAAGGTGGAATAAACTACCATTAACTCTAATTGGCCTGATATCAGCAGATAAAATGAATTTCCGCCTTAAAATCAATTATCTGCTCTACTCTCTGACCCCTGTTACCCCACCGTCAGGCTGGTTCTTGTCTCTTAACAATGCAGTTACTAAGTTCTATTGGAAGCACCAAAAGCCTCGAATCAATTTAGCTACCCTCCAGAAACCTTAACCTCTTGGAGGACTTGGAGCTCCAAATTTCTACTACTACTTTCTGTCACATCAATTACTTTACATTAGACATTGGACAAGTAGCTCAAACCAACCCTGCCAAAACACTGAGGAAAGTTTAATTCTAGAACTGGACATTAATATTCATAGACAAAGCTATAAAAAGGATTGCAAATAAAGTTTTTTTTTTTCCCAAAACAAATGCACAAACATGAATGTAGCATTAGCTTTGTAGCTCCTATGAAAAAATGAAGCTAACCAATGGTAAAGAGTGCAATTTCATTTTTTTATGTTAATTTTGCTGCATGGAACACAGTAAAGGTAGAGTACATTTCTTGAAATGCTATGGTCAGCACTTTTGCAAGAAACAATGACAATTGCATAAGCAAAAAAACTTTGACTTTATTCAGCAGTATAAAATACGACAGGAAGCACAGTTTGATATAAAATGATAAATACAAAATGAATCGAAATTCAGTCAGTGCTAGTGAACCTATGACAACTTTCATCATTACAAAATCTAAAATCACAACTAATGCTAGATGCACATGTTGGTTCGGTTTTCCTTTCAGCTCTTCCTCCGATTCTGACTGGAGTCCAACTGCAGGACACACAGGGCCTTTTCTATGTCTCTAAGCCAGAAATGACTGAACAACGAAGCAGCTTGTTCCATTTAGTCACAGGTATTGTGGGAGTGCTATAGCTATAACAGCAACAATACAATCTAGTCTTACAATGAAAAAAGACACTTAAATAACAAAGAAATGGAAACACAATCAGTTTGCTTATATCAAAATACATATAAAAGATTCTTTAAAGCAAAATCATACAGAATTCTATTTACATGTGACTTCAGCCGATAAATAGTTTTAACTCTGGGGCATCTAGATTTAAACATCAGATTGCACTTATAGGTTTACATTTTTGTTAGGCACTCATTTCTTAACACTATATATAGTGATGATAATACAATATGTGTGTATTTGGAAAGTTAGCTTATGTTTGAATTTTTTTTTTTAATTATTATATTTCCCTTCGTCCCCAGTGTGAAACACTAGAACGCATATACAGATATTTATGAGGATTTAACAGATAGGGTTGTCTGTTGACATAAGTAGTCATAAATATATATAGTCTATATATATATATATATGTATATATATATATATATATATATATATATATATATATATATATATATATATAAACTCACTTTACTAGTGCGTTATGTATATACTATGAATGTGCAGAGTAGGGTTTTTCAAATTGTTACAGGTTGTTAAAGAGCAATGCCAGCTGACACATTTTCTGAATTAACAACAACCATAACATTACTGGCTAGATACAGTCACTACTTGCACCCTTAAAAATGGGTTCTTCAAGCGTTTTTTATGAAAGGCAATGATTAAATACAGAACTGTGACAACTGAAAGAACCACTCAAATCCATAAGTAGTTCTTCTGAATAGCCAAATGGTAATTCGCTATGATGGACAATGCCTTTTTAAAAATGATTCTATATATCACTAAAACGGGGTTTACTAAGATTACTTAAGATTAGCAGAACAAAACTGGAGCAAGTTAGCTAACGTTACCTATTGAGATTTTGATAATGATTTCAAATTGTTCTGATATCACAGCAAATGACTTAAATCAAACACCCCCCCCCCCCCCCCCCCCCCCCAAATAAACACTTTTTTTCAGCATTAAACTGCTGAAAAAGTATTCTTGTCTCTGTGATCAAAAGAACATATAATAAAGTATCAGATTGTATATTCCTTAAATTCTTCTGTCATTCCATTGGCGTTACTCTTTTAGGACGGCTATGCTGACATCTAAATGTTTTATGTTTAAGTGCAGAGATGTATAGCGATCACATTAGAGTGACCATTTGAAACTAATTTGACTGACTGCGCTGTAATACTCAACTTTTCTATGCATTCACTGAACATGAACTGTCAAGAGCCATACCCGCCCCCCCAAAAATGAACTGATCAGAATGAGTTCACGTATAATGTCCATAGCACCACATAATAGTTAAAGCAGCCACCAACCCTTAATATCGAGCTAATGTTGACAGAGCATAATGATGAATAAACCTATGAGCACCATTCATGCTATTATACACATAACCCTAAATGACAGTTTTATCCCTATAAATGAAAATGATATGATGATCTCAGTACCTGGTATAAAAAGTAAGAAAATAATTTATGATCTTGAAATAAGATAAAAAGAAACATAAAAGGGTATATTTTAAATAGCACCATATATACAAATCACGGTAATTCAGATATGTTGTGCAAAAAAACCTCCGTGCTGGAGAGCCTCTCTGTGACATGCGTTCTGCTTACTGGTTTATTTGAACCAGTGCAGGTAGTTTGAGTTCACAGCAGGGACGCACATGTTATTGCTACACGACCCTCCATAGCTGGGGGGGCACATGGAGCATGGCACGCCAACTTTATATGGAGCTTCACCAATCCAGTTACCCCTACAAACAACCACAGAAGCAGCAACAATGTTAACAATATTACCTTAAGATGATGATAACTGCCTGTTCTGTGTGCATAATTTCAACTGTAATGCCTGTAAATTGTTGCTGTCATGTAAAGACCTTGTATCTCCAAATGTTTATTTGAAATCTTCAGTTACCCTTTACATTGCGTTCCAATTTCATAATAAATGGACCAATAGAATCCATTTTAGAGATACAAGGTCTTCTGACAGTGACAAAACACTGTTTTAATTGATGCATTGTTGGCTATGTGTACCATTAGATGAGCATTTTGCTATTACGTATGTTAACATTAAATTTAGATTGAGATGCATAACGTCAACTAAAAAAATGGCAAAATCATCCCGTGTCTATTGGGCAGAAGGTCACCAGTCAGTCTAATTTTTGGTTTTGTTGACACTGTTTATGGCTGGGCACTGTCCCTGACAAAAAATAGTAAATAAAAGTAAAGTAAAACATAATATCGACCATCTTTTTTGCAACCCAGCTAATCATCTGCCAATCTTGAAAAAGAGCAAGCAACATAAAAATGAAAATATAGTAAGAATTGTGAAGTTTTATCAAATATCTGAAACCTTGACATCTTCCAAAAAATGATTCCATTGGTTGCAAGTACAGCTTAAAAAACAGCTTGTTCATGTAATGTTTATTTTTTGCACATGAAGCAGTGCCCGAACCTTTTGTCTTGAGGGCACTAAAGTTAATGTTTGTGATGGTGGCCGTGTTTTTAAAAAGGTATCTTACTTAAAATTACAGTTTGTTTTCATTTTATTAGTAAAATACTATAAAACATACACTTTCAGTGAAAATAAAGATTTGAATAAGCTATTCACAAGTATAAAAATATGTTTGCTGGAGGGACACAAAATATGTTTATTGGGGGACACTTTCTGGTGGAGCTAATCAAATGTCCACATGGTCCAGCCTTCACTGGACTGGATGGTGCTTTCTGCCCTATGGCTGAGCTCTTAGTTAGACTAAACTATTTTGCTATGCTTTTCTCAAGCCTGCAGTTCAGTGGGATTAAAATAAGTAGGCCAGAAGTCAGTCATGAGTAGGGTTATACATAAATATTGGTGTGATTCCAGAACTGGGGTGAAATTCCACTGATACTCCACTCGTGCCAGGAGCTTTCATTCCAAGGCATGCTGTACAAGTTTGTGCCAAAGTGTTTTGTAAGTCATTTCATCTTACTTTGGAGCTAAAGTTCAGCAAAAAAAGGAAAAGGTGCATGTGAACTGTGTATCTGCTATATAACCTTATGAGAAGATATTGTCTGTATGTACACTTACTTTGGTGAATAGTTGCACACCAAATACGTCGCTCTTTTCCATACCGCCCCCCACACATTCATATTATGACATGTATGGATGGCGCATCCAATTTTATTTGATGTTGCCCACACCATCTGTCCAAACATAACCAGAAAAACAATCATGAATAAAACTGATTAACTGTGGACCCCTGGAAAACAATGGAGGCTATTACACAGCGAATGTTATTATAATATAAGCCTCATAAAATCAGCTTAGACTGATGATTGCAATGTTAAAAGCAAAGACAGAGCGCTGCATGCAAAACTATTCAAACAAAAACCTGACACAGCACGAACGCTGCACATTGAGCATGCATGACTAATTCAGCTACAACTAACTTAGCCATTATTCTAATTTAGATTGATAGTTACATATGTACTTGTGGATTCACTCAGGACAGATACAGCATGTCAGCATTAAGAAATGAACAAAATGATCAAACTCACTGAAATTCACTCAAAACACAGATCTAACTGCTTAACACTTCACTCACAATAACTTCACTCATGTTCAGCAGGAACAATCAAAATAAGAGTCAAAGATGCACTTAAAGGATTGTATATGTTTTGTAATTAAAATTAAAATGTATGCTTGGGAAAAATTATTGGACACCTTTTCCCATATTTTTATTTATGAATCACATTTGAAAACTTTATGTAGTTTAAATATCTAGCTACAAAAATAATGAACACTTCTTTTTCCTGCATTTTTACAACTGGCCACCCTTACAGAAGACCACCTGGCTGGTGGCCCCCAGTGTACTATGAGTTTCTGACCCTTGTTGGAGACTATCATAATCAACTCACTTGAGTATAATGTGTGCACATGGGCCCGTAGCACCTCAGAGGACATCTGGGGTTGCAGTCACGAGGGTAAGGGAAGGAGTAGTCTTTCACTTCATCATACCACGGCTTTACCAGCTGCAGAATGGATCTGTACCTATATCCAATCCACAAACCACAATGTTACTGAGCACCACTGAGGAAACAGATGTTCATTAAATAGTACTGCCCTATCCAAGCCCTCCCCACAACTATGTGTGTTTTTGTAGCTACTGTTGTGAGGTTCCACAAGCTTTACAAAATGCTGTTCAACCTAATGAGACACTGTAAAACACAACTCAGCTTATATTAAGTTTATGTGTATCTGGGGTGCAAGCCTGAGTAAGGTCTTAAGTTTCTGGTAGAGTCAAGTCTCTAGGGTTTGAGTCTAAATCTGAAGTCTCTGGAGTACGAGTCTAAATCTGAAGTCTCTAGGGTTCGAGTCTGAATCTTGAGTATCTGGGGTTCAAGTCTGAGTCCTGAGTCTCTGGGGTGTGAGTCAATGTCGAGTGCCAAGTCTCTTAGTCCGAGTTGAGTCTTGAGTCTTTAAAGTGCAAGTCCAACTAGGGTTTCAAGTTTCTGGGTTTCAAGTCTGAGTCAAGTTTGGAGTCTCTGAGGTTTAAGTCTAAGCTGAGTCTCAAGTCTCTGGGGCGCAAATCTGTGTCAAGTCTATGAGGTTCGAGTCCAAATCTTGAGTGTCTGTTTGAGTTAAGTCTCTAGGTCTGAGTCTTAAGTCTCTGCAGTGTGAGTCCAAGTCTTGAGTCTCTGGGGTGTGAAAACAAGTCAAGTCTCTGCAGTTTGAGTCGAATCTTGAGCCTTGCATATGTGAGTCCGATTTGAGTAATTAACAGTAACATTCAGTATCTCTAGGACAGTTTTCATTTGCGCCAGAGCGGGGCGACAAAATCTTCAGATATTTTCACACCGAATCTGCACTGGCTTAAAGAAAAAGAATAACTTCCTCACCATTACTACTTGATGTAGCAATACTTTCTTCCTCATCATCAAAATAATAGCAAGAATGGACAAGCTTTACAGAACATTGACAATTGACCACTTAACTGACCATTCTCCTTCTTCTGCCACAGCAGACTGGTAATGAAATTACTTTAGTTCCTGTTTATTGCATTTTTCCCCTGAAACCTTCATTACATTCCAAATAAAACCAAATCTAGTGACCATTCACACATAAGATCTTTACTCTTACAATGTATGTATTTTGACCAAAAATGAGTATCTGTTTAGGATGAATGGATTTATGTATGTCATACAAACCTTCCGGTTCGAACAGAAAGGTTTTGCCCCAAAAACTTGAGAAGGTTCTGAGGCCCGTGCTCCCAAAGACACGTCGCAGCCCACTGCTCTGCTCTCTTGGCTAGGGTTTCATCCCAAATCTGAAAGTATTGAAGGACACGAGATACACCAAAACATGCCTTAAGAGTTATTCAGACTGGAACAATCAATAACTTTGATTACTTTTTATATGCACAGTGTTTCTTGTGTTCCTTAAAAAATGCGTTAGCAGAATAAAATGCAAAATATTTGAGATTCAAAATATTTGAGAACTCATATGTGAGTTTTCCCACTCTCATAACTACAACAACTACTCATGAACTTCATAGTAGTTACTGAATTATAAACCTTAAAGAGCCTATGTGACATTGACATGCTGTTATTTATCAAAAACAATAATCATTCATCTTTACATGACCACTTTCCATTTTTTGCTTTTATTACTGTGCCTTTAAGGCAGATATATGTAAATGAGCTCTGTTCTAATTGACTATCCTGGATTGTGGGCGGCATGGTGGTGTGGTGGGTAGCGCTGTTGCCTCACAGCAAGGAGGGCCTGGGTTCGATTCCCCGGCCGGGCGACCAGGGTCCTCTCTTTGTGGAGTTTGCAAGTTCTCCCTGTGTCTGCGTGGGTTTCCTCCCACGGTCCAAAGACATGCAGTCAGGTCGATTGGACATGATAAATTGCCCCTAGGTGTGAGTGTCTGTCTGTCTGCCCTGCGATGGACTAGCGACCTGTCCAGGGTGTATCCTGCCTTTCGCCTAAAGACTGCTGGGATAGGCTCCAGCGACCCTGACGGAGAAGTGGCTTAGAAAATGGATGGATTGTGCTTTGTTCAAATAGCAGTCCAGGTAGAAACACGCCTTTTAACTTCAGTATAAATGGGCGGGGCTAAATGGCTGTAGGCCAAACAAACATATGTAAGAAAACAATTCAAAACAGGCCGGTTTTGCAGTTTGGCTTCTGTATATAGACTGTAAGGACTGGAAAGTGAATGTCTTGCTTTGTAATAATTCCACACAATATCAAATTATTTTATTTCAAAAGTGATATGGAGCCCTTAGAAATGTATTACCTGAAAAATAAGATCATGCTTTAAGGGGTACAGCTTAGAATCTTAGCAACAGCACTGCTAGGTGGATATTTATTAAGAAATCACTACTGACATACAGTATTAGCCCTTAAACTTAGCATTGCTCCAATTCTAATATCTGATTTTAATATGAATAGTAAGGTAACTTGTGTCATTGCTAACTGTAGATGCCAGGACATGCATTTTTAAGGATGTAATACTAGCTGTTGGAGAGCCGGCAAGCTTAGTAGCTTAGTCTGACAAAATTGGCAAAATATATACCATTAGCAGACGCAGCGGGGCTCAAAATGAAAAGGCAGCATCTGGCTATGCAATGAGAAGGATACCATCTGGCTATGCTAAATCTATCCTACCTTACTTTCTTAATGTAACCTAATCATGCCCTCACCATTACCAAATTCACAAGCCATAAAATGAAACCTTAAAACTTGCCCGTGGTTGTATTATCAGCCACATGTGGCCAAGAGATTGAAAATACAGTCAAAAGAAATGAAATGGAAGAAAAAAAAAGCTGCTTCCAAACTCCAAATCTGCTGATATCATCTGCACCATTGGTTTTCCAGTGAAGACCAAAGTAGACTAATAAAGTAAATGGATGCTTGGTAGAGCCCACCACTGCACAGCTTGTAGCACAGATCTCTGTAGGAAAGGACTGTCTCGTGGTGGGCCGGGCCTACTTCAGCACGCCAAATTTAGCTGCCTGTTCCAACAGTCCAGGAGACATAAGTAAAGGCAGCATGGCCACCATGTACCATCCAAATGCTGAGATAACTGGAGTAGCACTAAACCAAACCTGAAACCTATGCAAGCAAGGCTGAATCTCAGAATTCTCCTTGCTCCCACTATGTAGGCCATGAAATAATGGCTTTGACACCCAAAGACTGAATTATATGTCTGAGGGAATGAAATTTGTATCCAGCTTAAACCACACGGGTCTAACATCTGTCTAACATTTAGTTTGCTGTTTGGCTGTGGATTGCAACAGTTTCCTGACCTATGTAGTGCACTATATAGGAAATACGGAGCCATTTGTGATTCAGCGTTACAGCAAATATTTGCTATCTATCACAGTGCACTTCTTTTTTATCACTCAGACTTAAAGCCCGTCCCTGTGAGCTGTACTGCAAAGCTGGCCTGCCATCTTTGTACATAAGAAGAAAGCAACATTTGGTTTTTATTTACAAAGCTCTAGTGAAACAGTTTCCAGCCTACATTTCATCTTTCCTTACAGTCAGAACAAATGACTGACTGGTTCTGAATGTACCATTCTCAACTAAAGGATTTACAATATATGCAAGCATTTTCATGCCCATAGAGTCCTAAAATGCTTCATATTTCACCTTCTAGCCAAGCTGTTTTCATTTTTATATCTATTCTCTGCCTTGTTTTCTTTACACTGATGTCTATTATATTACTACACTGTTTTTTATTGTGTGTCTTACAGAGCATCCGACTTGATACACTGGACACAGTGGGCTTACCTGTCCATGTATAAATGAAATAAAACAAATAATGTATAAATCATCTTCATAAAAGCTTTTGATTTTTGGGATAAATCCTCACGACACCCAGACATTCGTGCTGTCACGACCGTTGGAACATGTGGTCCCTACAAAGTGACAAATACCAACGCAGAGGCACACACTATGGGAGGAATCTGAACCCGGTGAACTTTCACGAGGTCGCCGAGCGCCCCGCGCGCACACGTGCTAATCAGCAGCGCTTCATTTTAGCTAACAGCACTGGCAAATAAACGACAATAAAAAGGCTTTAAAAGCTCCAAAGAGCGGCTTACCATGTACTCCATGTTAGAAGCAGGAGGGAAAACCTTTCCGCGGACTTTGTTGTGGTAGTGCAGGATGGCTAGCATGTCCTCCTGGGAGATGGCGCGCCTCCTTCTGCCGCGCGGGAAAAGCGCCGTGTCGGAGCCGGCCAAGGGTGCGCCGAGGCCGCCCAGAGTCAGCGAGGGAGCCGCGGTGGAGTTCAGGGCGTACGCTCCACATACTCCACACCACAGGCACAAGAGCAGCACTTCCACAGCCACACACGCCTCATTCATCATCAGCTTCATTGGATTTGACTCCAGAGGGCTTCTTTACTTTTCTGCAAAGTTGCAAAAAAATATAGTATCGCTCTATAAAAGCCAGTGTAGCAATGCAATACAACACGAAAAGTGTTCTGACATGCGTGCTGTTTTTGTGAAAATATCATAAATGTGCAAAGACAAAATCGTTTCAGTAGTAATCAATTAGAAATCAATGTCATGCATTGGCCTAATCTGTGGATAATGAACGCTGCTACAAAATAAAAGTCTCTACCTTCACTAAAATGCTGATAAGTTTGTTGGTTTTGCAGGAATACAAACTCGTTCTCCTCTTTCTCTGTGTATGTGCAAGGCTTGCAAAGCTCCTCCTGTCCTACAGCTCTGGATGACTCCCCCTTCAGAGAGGGACTGAAGGCTTTATATACCCCCGAGGTACCAGTCATAGGAAGTCTTTTGGCTTGCTTTAGAAGGTGCACGGAGTCCCACCCCATCACCTGAAACACATCATTTGGAGACGTAATGCCTTGTTTCTTTTATCAGTTTCTTGGCAGATTTTGAGTGGGCTTAATCAAAACATCTGCTTTTGGTTTGCACGGCTGGCAACGGTAGAAAAGAAAACATAAGATAAGCAAGAGAATAAACCGTTGACCCCGAAAGTACAGATCAGCACAGAGAGCAGGGCTATAGACTTGCTGAGTTTGTGCCAAATGTGACGGTGAAGATCAGAACAGAAAAAGAAAGCTCGTGCATTGTGCATGGCTTGTAATCCGTTTATTATGACATATATAATGGCACAAATGTAGGCACTGTGGAGAACATGTAAAAGGAGCTCACTTGCTGAGGGCTGCACACTGGCTTTCAACTGAAGACCTGTACTTAGCAGTTTAGAGGGGATTTTTTTCAAAATTGAATGATTTCAGCATAAACAAAGTAATTCACAGTGGTTTGATGTGAAATGATTCACTGTAGAGAAACTTATTGACTCGGATATTTGTGTTGCAGCGATATCTACATCACAGATGTACCCAAAAGTATATTATGTTTCCTATGCAAAACCACTAATGCATGGTAAAGTAGCAGAAAATCTGAAAAATTATGTGTTCTTCAGGGACTGTTTTGCCTCATGATGCACTGCATGTTCCAGCATAAATGGATTTTAAAAATACATTTTAGGCCAAAATCTTCTCAAAGCGATCGTAAAACAAAGACTAAATCAGGCCGCATATTCATACTGCAATTAGTGCAGTTCCCCTTCAAGTGGGTTTATTGAAGCTGGGTGATATGATAATATATTGTCATTATGATGTTAACTTACATCTTGATACTCTTTTCTGATTATATAATGGGTGCAACTGCATGGATCCTACAGAGACACATTGAAACCAATTACAGAGAGCTTGTAAACAACAACAACAATCAGTGAGTGACTGTATAAAATCTAAGTATCTCATTGGATGGCAGCCCCTTATGACATCATCTTTCTCATTTTTGTCCTGCCATCTTAAATAGTTTTACAAATGTTGAATTAACTTATATAATAATTATTTCATTATTTCCAACTTCTTCACAAGCTAAATGTCATGTATCATGCCTTCAAGTGTTGTGATGTTTTTTGCCATATCGCCAACCCCTTAGTCTGCACTTTCATAAATGCCTCCATACAGGCTGCAGTGCAAAGTAAAGATTGTGTAATTGTCTGCAAATGACATTTGGGTTGTATTTATTAGGTTCACTGAGGTGTACTTCACTTTGCCAAATCCCACAGGGACATAAAGCTCCATATGATCACTCCGTAATATAAAAAATGTGCAATAGACAATGATTATTTGAATATTTGTGGACACTTGAAGAAGCTCCAGCAGCTTTTACAGCTTTGGGGTTAGAGCTGGGTCTCTCACCTCTATTTATTTTCTTTTTGGAATTTATTATAATTCACTGTACTGTAAAGATTACACTTGTTCGGTGTTGGACTCTAGCAGCTGTGGCTTTGCCAGGACGGTTGCGGTGCCAGCAGCGGAGCCGCTTCAGCAGGCCATAATTTTTTTTGGCAGCTGGCGAACAAATTAAAGCAATGTGACGCAGGATTCTGCCCGCGTCACCCCCCTCCCCCCCTCCCCCCGGTGCGTTTCTCTCTCTAAAAAACAGCTGTTTCCAAACTTTCTTGGAAGTGATGGACTTTTGGCGCTGGAGTGAGGCCATTGAAGTGATGGACTTTTGCCGCTGGAGTGAGGATGAAAACTCTCTGTGCTGCTGTATACTGAAGCCTTACAGCCTATTAGTTTATCTCTATGTTGATGGGAAATATCTGCTTTTGTGCAACGGGAAAGAACATAATAAAAATTAATCATTGTGCAAATGCTTACACAACAGAATTAATCATCCTTTTCATGATCCACCCTCACCCTTTACAGAATGTTTGCAAAATTCTCATCCAACCTAACGTGAAACTATAGATCACAAAGTTTATATCACAATACCAACATATAGAGTGAGTTATTCATTCAACCTAATGAGAAACTGTAGAACATGACTGTGAGTTATTCAGTACATTTAAAAGCTGACAGGCTCCTTCAATAATACTCAAAGTCAGGCTTTATTATGAAGTATTTACTGAAATTTTTAATAAAACTGCAGTATACAAAGTAAAGAATATGTAACATTCATTACTTACGAACTCCAAGAAGCTAGAACTGTGTTATGTTTAAACTTAATGTGGTAAAGCAAGTGTACACAACTATTAGCTTGGTGCTAATATGACACTTGAGACTGAATCTCATAGCTAACTGAAATTAGCATTATCGTAGCAAGTGAGAATCACATATTTTCAAAAAAAGGACAGAAAAAGGTTTCTGTATTAAATCCTGCTGTATAATGACATTTTACAAAATAAATAAATAAATGATATCACTTTAATATCCCATGCTTTTATTATGGTAAGGTATGCTAGCATGCTATTAGAAAGCTAGCAAGGTTGAAGTTAACTACCAATAGTATAAACTTGCTGCATTTACTCTAGATGTTAGCGCAACTCAGCAGCTCTTTGACATTTAAAATAATGGAAAACTTTTGAACAAAATTAAGTTGCAGTGGAGACGATAATCCTTTGCTGCTTCAGAAAAGTGGTTTTGACCAATATGCAGCAAGGCTGATGATACTAAATGTTTTGATGTATTATTACAATATTGTTACAGTAATATTAGCCATACAATAAGACGATAATCTGCCTGTACTGTAACTATTTTCTCAGTATTCATAATGGAATGCTTCAACTCAATATTAAAGTGTGACTATTCAAGACATAAGACGGTGTACCAAATCTTATAGCTGTTGTAGCTGTGTTATTTAAAAAAAGCAGTTCAACCCAAGAGAAGTAATGTAACAGAAGGAAGTTTGTAGTGAGTGTGTTGGCTGAATCTGTGTGGTCAGTCTGAGAGCTTGTTTTCAAAGCCAGATTTTCACTTGTGCTGTTGAGCCACTTGTCATAGCTATGGGTGCAAAAGTAAATGATTCTTTAAAGTAATAATTTTAGCATCAGAAACTGTAAAAGATACAAAGAACACAGAGAACTTGGACCTGTGTTTCAGGGGACTTCTGTTTGATTCTAATAGAGAGTGGAAAGATGGAGAACATGCAGAACGGGAGGTGGCAGTGTGGGAAAATTCATCACAGTACCAAAGAGATGAAACTTAATATCTCCAAAATAGAAATTTTCAGGAAGAAAGAAAAAACTCTTTTGGACTTTTTACAGACTTTTGGACAATGTAATCATTTTGTACCATTTATATTGGCCTATTCATCATGAAATGTTCACTCAATGTAAAGGGCAACTAGCGATTTCAAATAATGGAAAAATAATATTGAACATATATTTTCAGAAGAGGGAAGAACACAGGGTGACACACAAGAGTGGAGGGAGGTGCACACAGGTGGATTATATCCTTAGCAGGAGATGCCACCTAAAGGAGATTGGAGATTGTAAAGTGGTACCAGGGGAAAGTGTAGCAAGGCAGCATAGGGTGTTTGTCTGTAGAATGAGATTAGAAACAAAGAAGAGGAAGAGAGTGAAGACAGAGCCAAAGATTAGATGGTGGAAGCTGAAGGAGGAGGATGGTTGCAGGCAGTTCAGGGAAAAATTGCAACAGGCCCTTGGGGGCAGTGAGGAGCTACCTGAGGACTGGGAAACCACTAACTAAGGTGGTGAGAGAAACTGGCAAAAATGTGTTGAGTGTTTCGTCTGGTCAGAGGAAAGAAGACAAGGAAAGTTGGTGGTGGAATGAGGAAGTCCAGGAGAGTATTCAGAAGAAGAAGGCAGCTAAGAAAAAGAATGGTGGCAAAGGCAAAGGCTCAGGCCTATGATGAGCTGTATGAGAGGCTGGACAGTAAAGAAGGAGTAAAGGACTTGTATCGCTTGGCTAAACAGAGAGGTAGAGCTGGAAAGGATGTACAGCAGGTTAGGCTGATAAAGGATAGTGAGGGAAATGTACTAGTGAGTGAACAGAGAGTGTTGAGTAGATGGAAGGAGTACATTGAAGAACTAATGAATGAGGAAAACGAGAGAGAGAGGAGGACAACAGGGGGAGAGATAGTGGATCAGGAAGTGCAGAGAATTAGTAAGGTGGAAGTGATGGCGGCTTTAAAAAGGATGAAGAACGGAAAGGCAGTTGGTCCAGATGACATACCTGTGGAGGTATGGAGATGTTTAGGAGAGAAGGCAGTGGACTTTTTAACCAGGTTGTTTAACGAAATCCTGGAGAGTGAGAGGATGCCTGATGAGTGGAGAAGCAGTGTACTGATCCCCATTTTTAAGAACAAGGGTGATGTGCAGAGCTGCAGTAACTACAGAGGTATAAAGTTGATGAGCCACACCATGAAGGTATGGGAAAGAGTTGTTGAATCAAGGCTAGGGCGAGAGGTTCAGTGAGCAGCAGTTTGGTTTCATGCTCAGAAAGAGTACCACAGATGCAATTTTTGCGTTGAGAGTGTTGGTAGAGAAGTACAGAGAAGGTCAGAAGGAGCTACATTGTGTCTTTGTGGATCTAGAGAAAGCATATGATAGGGTGCCAAGAGAGGAACTGTATGAGGAAGTCAGGTGTAGTTGAAAAGTATGTTAGGATGGTGCAGGACATGTATGAGGCTAGTGAGACAGTGGTGAGGTGTGCAGTTGGAGTGACAAATGGTTTCAAGGTGAAGGTAGGGTTACATCAGAGATCAGCTTTGAGCCCTGTCTTGTTTGCAATCAATGGTGATGGACAGGTTGATAGATGAGGTCAGGCAGGAGGCTCCTTGGACCATGATGTTTGCAGATGACATTGTAATCTGTGGTGAGAGAATCTGGAGAGGTGGAGGTTTGCACTGGAGAGGAGAGGAAGGAAGGTCAGTAGAGACAAGACGGAATACATGTGTGTGAATGAGAGGGAGGCAGGTGGAAAGGTGAAGATGCAAGGAGTAGAGGTCGTAAAGGTGGATGACTTCAAATGTCTTGGGTCAACCATCCAGAGCAATGGACAGTGTAGAAAAGAGGGAGGCCGAGCCTCCTCAAAATTTAGCTCTAGATAAATGTGAATAAATTATGTATTGTTCTTTTATTAGTCCCTAAATGTTTGTCGTATAGGGATAAACACATTACCATTGCTGCTCATGTTGACTACCAGAGAAAGTTAAGAACCTGTAGCAGGTAAACAAGCTGACCAATAAGAATCAACATGCAAATTAAGCAAGTTCATTCACTTCTGTCAAAAAAGACTAACACAATAGATTTGCCTTCTTTTATATTAATCTTCTTCTTCTTTCGGCTGCTCCCTTTAGGGGTCGCCACAGCGGATCATCTGCCTCCATCTTGCCCTATCCACTGCTTCCTCTACTTTTACACCAACCATCTCCATGTCCACCTTCACTTCATCCATAAACCTTCTCTGAGGTCTACCTCTTCTCCTTCTGCCCGGCAGCTCCATCTCCAACATTCTTTGACCAATATATCCACTATTCCTCCTCAACACATGTCCAAACCATCTCAATCTGGCTTTATCTCCAAACTACTCCACCTTCACTGTCCCTCTGATCTGCTTATTTCTAATCTTGTCCATCCTTGTCACTCCCAACGAAAATCTGAGCATCTACATCTCCGCCACCTCCAGCTCAGCCTCCTGTCTTTTAGACAGAGCCACAGTCTCCAAACCATACATCAGTCCTGACACCCATCTCCACCCACTCCATCCTGCTTGCACCCTCTTCTTCACCTCTTTTCTACACTGTCCATTGCTCTGGATGGTTGACCCAAGATATTTGAAGTCATCCACCTTTATGACCTCTACTCCTTGCATCTTCACCTTTCCACCTGCCTCCCTCTCATTCACACACATGTATTCCATCTTGTCTCTACTGACCTTCATTCCTCTCCTCTCCAGTGCAAACCTCCACCTCTCCAGATTCTCTTCCACCTACTCTCTACTCTCACCACAGATTACAATGTCATCTGCAAACATTATGGTCCATGGAGCCTCCTGCCTGACCTCATCTGTCAACCTTTCCATCACCATTGCAAACAAGAAGGGGCTCAAAGCTGATCCCTGATGTAACCCTACCTTCAGCTTGAAACCATTGCCTTCTTTTATATTAATAACTGCTCTTAATCAGTTACAGTAACATTACATATGATCTTACAAAGTAGTTCTAAGATTTATGCTACAGCATATAATAACATGATTAGAATCTTTTCTCTCTGTGTTTTTTCTTAGTAGGTTATTCTTGCTCTTGTGGGCCACAATATACAAATTATGTCCTGTGAATAACCTTCTAATGACCCATAAATCAGCAGTGTAATTTTCCAAAATTCTCCATTTTTAATTTATACTGAGCAGTCCTAATCTTACATATGGAGTACCCTCATCAGTCACAAGGCTGATGTGCTTTATCCCACCCACACATCTGTGTCTCAGTACAGACTGTCTGTGTTCAAGTTAGAGAATCCTACTGAGAGAAAACTAACCACCAAGTGGAAGCTAACCTAGCAATCATAATGGGCTATTGAGAATGTCTGTACGTTAGTTTGTTAGGTTAGCAGGCTGGGAGTGTTGGACTGAGGGCTGTCAACCATGTATGTGCATTAGAATATTAAGCCACATTCTGCACGTGTTACAACAGCATGGCTTCATAGTAAAACAGTGCGGGTACTAGACTGGTCTGCCTGCAGTCCAGACCTGTCTCCCATTGAAAATGTGTGGTGCATTATGAAGCACAAAATACGACAACAGAGACCCCGGACTGTTGAGCAACTGAACTTGTACATCAAGCAAGAATGGGAAAGAATTCCACCTACAAAGCTTCAACAATTAGTGTCCTCCGTTCCCAAACGCTTGAAACATGCCCCTGTCTCAACTTCTTTTTATTTATGTTTTACACAACATCCCAACTTCATTGGAATTGGGGTTGTGTATATGTATATATATATATATATATACATTGTTGGAAGCTATACATGGTAAGTAGCAGGGTTGGGCAGTACCTAAATACAAACATTTACAAAGGCTTTATGTAATTAGGATATAAAAAGGTCATTGTATTCCCTTACAGTTGTAGAAATTATCAATGGTCAGAGTATAAGTACATCATAACAACAGACTGATTACAGGATTACAAGAAAACTGCATACACACAAAAAAATTGCAGTTTTAAGGAAAAACATCACATAAATCGTGTTATTTCATTCTTTTTGTCACAATCAGCCCCTCCCAGTCCTGTCCATGTGCTTGTGTTGTGTTTACATTTTAGTCCTGTCATGTGTCTTTGTTTTGAGTCTATGTCCTGCCCCCTTGTTGTCTGACTCCACCCCTGATCATTGCCACCTGTTTTCCACCTGTCCCTCGATGTCCTTGTTTTGTATTTAAGCCCTGTGTTTGCCCTTTGTGTTTGTTGGAGTTGTTTTGATGTGCTGTTTGTATTGCTTGAAGTGTTTTAGTCTTGTTTGAGATTCTGTGTTCATTATTGTCATGTCCGTCCCACGATCTCTACATATTGGCTATATGAAAATGGACCATTCTGACCATAACCCTGGATTTGCCCTCAATAAAACATGCTTATCTCAGGACAGGCGTCTGCCTCATCACTCCCCAGCATTGCACTTTTTTTTGTTTTTGTTTTGTTTTGTTATTTCTTTCTTGTTTAAAAAGCAGAGGGGAGGGCCTTGCTGCTAGGAGAGTTCTAAAAAAAACCCTCTTCGGCAGCAGTTCGGTGTGTTTTATTCAGCCCATCACCAGAACTTTTCATATGTATTTGATTTTTATTGGCGGAACTAATATTTGCAGCAGTTTCTGACGATGTTTGAATTGGACGTGTAACTCTCATTTTTTATTGCCTGATTCTACAGCAGCAAACTGATCTGATCTGAAAGTAAACTCTGTTATTCTTGTTTTTGCTCCATAAAATTGTACAGTTTGACTAATTATAAATATAACCTTTGCTAATGTTAACATGCAAGATTTTATGAAGTGAAATGAAAGTAACAGTTTTGCAATGTGAAAAGAACGCAAAGTCTCAAGTTTCATTTTCGCATGTATGATTTTTTTCGTCAATAGTTTTTGAATGATTTGTGCAAAACGTTAATATGTGTGAATGATCATCATTTGTTTTCAAGACAATCAGGTCCTATTTAGTTTTTGTGTGAAATTATTACCTTTTTTAAACTCAGGACACATTGATTTATGTGTACTACCGAAACCAATGAGATCTAAAATCAAATTACAGTCATCAAAATCCAAACACAACGTGCCAATATCCTTTTGAACTAATACGGGCCTTTTAGCAGTTAGAACACAAATGATGGCTAGTCAAAAGTTTTTAGTCTGGCCTCTGCATATAATTATCGTTGATGAGGAGTCTCAAAAGAAGTTAATCTTGATATGGTAAACAACAGATTTTAACAAATAAGGCAAAATCCCAGGACAGCAGTATGCCATAGTTTTAAACTATAATGCATTTGCATATTGAACTTAATGACCTGTATCATTCTGTGTCAATTAGTACTTTCCCTGTGTTTTAGTCCCAGACGCTTTAGTCTTAGTGTGTTAAATTTGTTCATTATCCTGTTAAAATCATACAGATTTACTCCTGGGAGCGATGCCTTGATTGCTGAACTTGCCACATTTTTCACAAGTATACATGCCTAAACTCAGACAAAATATACAGTACAATTTTGGCACCTTTATGTTTGAAGTATTTCCATATATTGCTCTACTTACAAGAGTGTTTTGGGGTGAATGGTTTGTGTCTAAAGTGAGTGTGGCTTGGAATTGGAGTTAGAGAATCAGTCAGAGACCTCTGACTGTCGACAGGCTTGATCATTATTAATATGTGCATCAGCTTTCACAGAAATGATCCCTTAAGAAGAGTTTCAGGTCCAGTCAGTTATTGCATAACTCCATGTCATAATGTGACTACACTTTATGCTTCAAAATAAGGCTGCTGTAGCAGTGGACCAACTCTGATTATTCTGCTGACAGGTTGACCCTCTAACACGCTCCCTCTGAAGCATAATCATAAACCTCTCTGACCTCTCCACACCTGCTCCAACTTTACTGATGCACATACCTGGACAAGCTCTGATTCCGATCAATGAACTCCAGATGGTTTTGATCTGCTCAATAAATGTTAAGGAAATTTTGTTCCGATGCTAAACAGAGAACGTGTGGCATGATTTCAGAACGTTTCTTGAAATTAATAAAGGTTGATGTCAATGAAACTGCACATCGTTGAAACACTGCCTGGCCACTTTATCAGAGCCTATGGATGAGACTCCATTTTGTAATATTTGAAAAGTCATGGAAGTTCATCAAATAGTGAATTAGAATTCAAGTTTCTCTTTAAGGTTATACGTGCTTGGCTCAGAAACATGAGTTATCTGAACTCTATACTGTTCCAGAGGGCAGAGACTGCATCTCACATTTTGGTCAGAGATCTGTTTACTCCAAAGAAGGAAGCATAGGCCTTTAAAGGCTACTGCACATTGGACAAGAAGCACAGCTCTAGCACATAGGAAGTGTCTCAGAACAGTGCCAACAAACAAGAAAACTCAAGCTCATTTTACTTGATTTAACGGAATAACACTTTCAACATCTGGTCAATTATTATGTAACAGCTAACTAACTTTTCACATACTCACTGTTTTCCAGCTAAACATGGTGAAGTAAGGTCTACCATGTTTTTTATCTTAAAGACTTTAGATCGACACCTTTCTAAGTGTAAATTTGAAGTCCCATATCATCCACAATGGTCTCCATCTGGATTTAATATAGTATAGTAATAGGGATGTACTGGCACAACTCAGTTTATATCACAATATACACAATATACTGCATTTAGAGTGAGTTATCAATCTATCTAATGAGAAACTCTAGACCTCAAGTCAGTTTTTATTGTAGTACCTACATTTACAGTGAGTTTTTCATTTTTACATTTGTGTGAAAGGTCACACTGGATGGATGAAATGTAGTTCATTTTGTCATTTAATTGACCTAACATCGCATGGTGGAAAGCCCTATGTACTTTCCATCATGTCTAGTTTCAGTTGCTGCAGCATTTTAAAGTGGAAGCTCAACACCACATAGCAACTAAACACAGATCACTGTATTTCTAATTAGGTTGAAAGTGATTTTACAGCTTGCCCAACCTAGCAACAGTTGCTATGAATTGATGTATTTGTGGGTGGAGCATGAATATGTCAATTGTACACAAATGTAGTGAACCTATAAGGTCTGGGTTTCTAATAAAGTGGCCAAAGAGTGGAAGTAGAGGGCTTAATAAAGTGACCAGAGAGTGGAGGCTACAAGGTAATTTTCTAATAAAGTGGACATATGCTGAGCTTCTGTTAGTGTGATTTTGCATGACCTCCCCCAATTATTTATTGGCATGATTCCAAACTTAATCTGAGTTTCTGAACCCTAGAGTTAGCACAACAAGTCGATTTGTCTTGACTCTCACATCCAGATGTGTGTTTTGACACCAGCATTCACTTTTGCTTGATAAGTATCCTGACAGGCCATGTGTTATCATGCAAAGAAACAAACGACCAGACCAGCTCTTATTTGGAAAGGCCTGGTCAGAGAGTGCAGCTCCACTATAAAAAGGGCCTTTTTTCAGTCAGAACATTTATTTACTTGGAGTGCAGCTCTAATTTCACCCCTACTCCCTCTCTGTGGCCTCACGGAAAGGCCAGCAAACGCCAACATGGACAGAACAGATGTAGAGAATACACATCTCTAGCTCCAGCAACTTCCATCAGCTCAAGCAATCAAACCCAAACTCACCCAAACTCACAGCTGTGAGCTCCACCCGAAGGTTTTGCTTTCTCTTCTGGCACAGATCAGTGTGTCTAGGAAAATCACTTAAGAGTCATCTGCGTGTGTGAACAGTGAAAAACTTTGGCTCTAAAGAAGTCAGCAGAAATGAGTTTTAGCTCTTAGTTCTCATCATAAGCTTTAAGCACGTGTTGGGGTTGTTTTTTTTGCCACTAAAAAGCCAAAGCTTTTACAGAATTGTTAAAGAGAGTTGATGCTTTAGCCATTAATCAAATTTACACAACCTCCTCACTTTCTCCAAATGGAGTCAATATTCCAAACCATGTTTGTTGTCTGAAGTTTGCACCTTTAGTTTTATCACTGACCTGAGACCTGAGGCTAACAAATAGTCAAAGATTGTGGTAATCATGAAAACCTGATTTTGTTAAACAATCTCAAATAAACTTGCTTATGACATGCTGTTATTTATAAAAATAGAGAAAAATACTAAGAAAATGTATACCTCAAGATGGCTAGAACTGGTTTTAGCGATACTAATGTACACTTTCAGTGTGTCCCTATTCCGGGGCTGGATCCTTTGAGGCAGAGGGGTTCACTTTTAAATGAATGTATTGGGTTTAAACTGATTCAAATAGCTAATGATGTCAAAAAAAACAATAAATGTGGTCTGAAGCAAAACTTTTGCTAATGTTTCATTTTGTTTTATGGAGCAAAGTGCAGACAGAGAGAAGCATTTCCAGCTCTAATAAATGGAAAAATAAAAAAATATAATCAAAGTTTCTGGCTCCATCTTCATAGATCAGTTTCTGGTCTACGAAGGCATGTCCTCTGAGGGACTCGCGAAGGCTGAACTGAAATGAGACGGCGGATTTTCTGTTCCTGCTGATCCCACCCTTGCCAGTGCATCACGAAAGGCTGCTCCTGTCAAGTTCTTTTAAAGTTCTTTAAAGATGGAGCCAGAAACATTGATTGCAAGCCAGGTTTTCTTGACCAACATCGGTGCATGACTTTACAAGTGCTCTTTTGACTGAATGGGTACAAAAATTCCACAGACACACTTTCCAGAAGAGTGTCTGTTTTCATCACAAAGTGGTGGGAGGCAACTCCATATTAATACACATGGTTTCGGAATGGGATATCCAGCAAGCTCATATAGGTGTGATGGCTATTTAATATATGTTAGTCCATTTTTATAGAGCACTGTTTACACCTGCCATTAACATTCATCTTGGGTTAGCTGATCATAAGTGAACAGTGCTAAGTATCAACAGGGTCCAATGAGGCTGCATTAGCATGGGTTTCATGGCTGAATTGTATCTGAAGATTACTTGGCCTTTTCACTAAAATGCAGCTACATTTCCACCCATAGGATGTTTTAACTCTTTAAAAAGTTTGTTGATGCAGGCTATGGAAATGTACACTGATCTGCCATAACCAGCTCCTTTTATCAGCTCCACTTACTATATAGGTGCACTTTGTAGTTCTACAATTACAGACTGTAGTCCATCTGTTTCTCTGCATACTTTGTTAGCCCCTTTTTATGCTGTCAAGACCACCACAGAGCAGGTATTATTTGGGTGATGAATCATTCTCAGCACTGCAGTGACACTGACGTGGTGGTGGAGTGTTAGTGTGTTGCACCAGTACATGTGGATCAGGCACTGCAGTTCTGGAGTTTTTAAACAACTCACTGTTACTGCAGGATGGAAAATAATCCATCAACCAATAATATCCAGCCAGCAGCGTCCTATGGGCAATAACCTGTGACCACTTATGAAGGACTAGAGGAGGACCAACAGATGTGCAGCAACAGATGAGCTATCATCTCTGACATGACTTAAGTTGAATTGGTTCAAATGGCCTTCCCTCAATAAAAAAAAGAAAGAAAAAAAGAAAAAGTATTCGGACTTTAGATGGTCACAAGGGTTATGTTATGATTTATACCATGAAAGCATTAATAAAGATATTACTTAGCTAAATATATACTAAATCATCATTTATAAGGTACTTTCTGTTGGGAGGTGTCTGTCCATATCAGTTACATTAGTACCTAATCTTTTCTAAAAACTTTTCTAAAAACTCTTCCTCCAGTCATGAAATCTGATCAGAAGTGTTCACTAGAGATGCATTCAAGACTCAAGGAAATGCCGTTATACAGCTCACTCTCCCCTTATTACCAGATCAGACAAGATGATGCAGTGTCATGAATCACATAAACAAATCTGTTTTAGATCACTTAACAACTGGACACAGTTTGAGGCACATGTTCAACCTGGTATCTATTATGTTAGCTGGATACTTGTTAGCTACATTAGCCTCATAGCTCCAATGTTAAAACTAAAGAAGCAATCTTCAGACACCAAACATGTGTTGATCAACTACATTTAGCATAAAAGGGAAATTCAGTTGGATTAAAACCCAGTGTTGGATTATACCCAAGTCTTAAAAAGTGTATAAGGTATCAGGAAGTCTTAGGCCCAATCCCATTTCACACATTGCCCCAACCACTTAGCCCTTAGCTCTTCGTTTCGTGTGTTCGTGTGTTCCTAGGGACAGGGTGTCACATTTTTTTTGAGATAGAGGTGCAGGGCAAAAAGTCAAGTTTTTCAGGGGTTTTTTTTTGAGAAAAAAAGAAAAATGGGCAAGATTACCCCACAAGCGACCAAAGAAAACCACAAATGTAAGTAATTTCTCCATCAAAAATTTACAATAACCATTGTATTAACCTAGTTTAATGTCATTTCAATGTATTATGGTCCTTTTCTTCATAAGAAGCATAAATAATGTTAATGTCTCTTGCTAGTTGGCTAAATTTCTGCACCATTTAACGTGAAATGGGAAAATTCAAGCAAGAAGCCAGTGACTATCTTCCATTTCTTATCACTGAAGAATTAGCGGTGGGTGATAAATAATTATCTCATCCTCCCACTTTGAAGGCATATGATGCCCTAAATTTAACTAAAGACCAGCAGTGAGGAGCTGAACATTACCCTCCTCTACTGTCACTGCAGACTGGCAGGGTCACCTGCAGAGCAGCGCTAGCAGCTGTTAATGAAGTAATGTTCTTTTATTATTTCATAGGGGAAGATTTCAACCACTACCCCTTGTAAGGGACAAGGTAACACTTGAAAACGAGGGTTAGGGGTAAAAATAAGAAATGGGATTAGGCCTTAGTTTGTGAGATTAAAAAAAAAAGAAAAGTTGAATTTAACTACTTTTCAATGTAAGGAAATAGTGAAGGCATCCATCCCATTAGAAGTGTAGAAGATATTGGGAAGTGCAAGTTTGTTCTATGAATAATCTTTTTATACAATTACAACATTAACTTTTGTATTGACATCATGGATTTGAATTGCTTATAAAATAGCATATTTATGGAGCAAATAAAAAAGGTATATTGAATTTACGATTTAAATATGTACATCAGTACTACTGTTGCCAAAATCAAGCTGAAAGACAAAACTGTTAGTAATTCTGTACATCACTTTTTTCACAGAAAAACCTGTATAAACTATTTTCATTGCCATGACCTTTGACTTTTTCAGTTGTTCTATCTCTCTGTACACCTTTGCTCTCTGTATGGCATGTCTTATTGAAGTATCTGTAGAGTTTCTGCAGGAGACTGTGGGACTTTGTCTGTTGGAAACTTAACAGCGAACCGGTGAGGTCACTTATTTGTTGTTGTTGGCCTTGCAGCAAAAAGAATCTGTGTGACTGACCTCTGTGGTTTATGGTGGCTTCCTGCCAGCCACTGTCTTCAGCTTTACCAGAAGCCTCTGGCTAAACACGCTATCAAAGCCAGTGCAGTATAAGATTAATGTGCAGACTTTGTATGTTTCACAATGCAGTGTAAAAGTTTCAGCTCAGCCTCAAAGCCACAGGCAGGCATTCGCAAAGCCATCAAATTTATAGTATTCCCATCAACTCTCGAAGATTACACCTCGTTTTCCAAATATAAACATTCTGCCCCCTTTGAACAAAGATAGAGACATTTTGATTCTGTTTGGAAACAGAAATATGTGAAGTATATGCAAATACATAAAAGCAATGTAAAATCAAACATTTAGAACACAAGTTAGTTTTAAATGTGGTTTACATTGTTGACACGTTATAGTAATGCCAATTTATAATACATATAGGAGTATTAACATTATAATTAACTAAGATAAACGAATAAGGTATTTAAGACTAATAAGGTATTTAAGTACATAATAATACATAATATATAATAATATATAATATAAATAGTTAACATACAATATGCAAAAGTTTGGGTGCCCTGTTAAATTCCAAGCGTTGTTAATTTTCTAAGTGAAAATATGTTAACACTGAATTAAATTTCCTGAATTTAACATATTGGAGGGGGGCTATGAAATGTGGCCTATGCAAGGGTTTTGTGTCATGTATGGCATTTTGTATTATGTTTTATTTTTTACCAACACGTTTAAAATAAATAAATTGTGTATTAAATTTTGCAGGACACAAAATGCCATATTTAAGCTCTCTGTCAAGGGTGTATTCACTTATTTTCTCTTAGAAAATTAACAAAACATGCAAATTACTGCATTAATATTTAGCTATTATGTATTAATGCTGTATTAGTGAAATAATCAGGAATTCAGTAATGCAAATAATCTACATTATTGTTGTGAAAGTCTCCCCTAAAAGTTGGTGCCCTACTAAATCAGTATTAGTGCAGAACATGGTTTCTTTCTAAAGCATTTTAGCACCTCTTTAAAAGTTAGCATTAGTAAACATGTCCAGAACAGTCTATATGCACAGCTTGCAGGAGTCTGCATGTTTCCCACTCTGTTGTCTAGATACACTGTCCTATGTGGACTTTCAAAGCCCACTGGGGGGTCTAAAGGAGATTTTTTGCTTTACATTGTCAAGTGCAGAAAACGATTTGAAGCCCTGGAGTGCAAACAGTGGGCCACAGCATCTGGACACCCTGAGGGAAATCTGAAAAAAAGTAGATATCAAGCCACATGTGATTTCACCACTAGATTATAGATTCTGCTACAAATATCACTTTTTAACAGTCATGTCACAGACAATCATGCAATCAGGTGACCATGCCTTGATGTGAATTTTTCCCTTACCTCAAATTCAATCCCTTAGCCAAGTTTGCTGTTTTAGTTTTGCACAAGAGATGTAAAGCTAGAGTAGCTAACAAGTAATCTATGCTAACCCATGCTCATGGCTAGAATTTAGAATCTGCTAACTGATGGCCACGTCCAGCTATTAAGTACTCTGAAATATACTTGATTATGTGTTTTCTGACACTGTATAATATATTGTTATCTTTAAACATTGACTAAAGTATTTTAGCATAGCTACAACAGTAGTGCAACTAGCTAGAAGTCTTAGCCTGGTCTTTTTGATAGATAACAGAATGTCACACAGGTTAACTGCTTTAATCTAACAGTTAACATGACACCCGTGCTATTAGCTTGGATTACGTTTTAGCTACAGGGCCCTTATTGCTCTGATATAGTCTAATATATGGCTAATATAATAATAATTGAAGTCCAGCAGCCAGATCACATTACTCCAGAGGTGTAACCAAGGGATGGCCAGGAAATGAAGCATGGCTACCCTTCTGTCCAGCCCAGTTAAGAAAAGTAAGACAGTCAGACATCATCAGTCAGTCATCATTAATAAAGCATCATTTATAGTTTATGGTGAAACTATAGAAACTATGGAGTCTGATGATGCTGCATTTAATAAATAGCATATCTTGCTGTGATTAGGCCAAATTACTCAGCAAACAGGCTGGTGATTCATATACATCCTTTGCTCATGAATGACTAAAATATGGTACATCAACACAGTTTATTTTTCCATTTACTTTCAGAAATAGTTTATATTTTTTATGTGAAAATGATATACTGATTTAAGTATGTACAGAGAAAAAACAACACAATCAATGTACATGTAATTTTAATACAGGAACAGCATTTTATTTATTAATAGAGGTTTTTTTTTCTAGCAGTGCAGCACCCCAGTCTGGATCTTCCCTGACCTCACCATTCTAAATGTTCTAGCTACGCCCCTGCATTACTGGACAGAGTTTACCTCAGAAGTAAGTCAGATGCCCTCCCCCAACCACACACACACAGTACTGTATCTATTTCTAACATGCTACATTCCTTTCCCACCAAAACATTCTCACTCATATATAAGACATTTATGGCCATCTTTGATCCCTGGGTCTTATAAGCGAGGGAGGGCACTCAGCTTTGCAGCTTCACTCAGACATTTCACAAGAGGTTCTGATGTAAACGCCACAGAAACAAGCAAACATGAAGTGCACTGCAGGTCTAAAGTTGGCTGTCACGACTTTTTTTGGAAGATGTTATTAAACCATGGTAGTCAGGTTAACAAGCATAAACAGATTTCTCTTTTATAAGGAACAATTCTGCAATACATAAAAATGATTGATTACAAATACAGGTGGCGATCCACTTGCATAGGTTTTGGAAGGTTATAATCGATTACAATAACTTTAATTGAAGAACGTGTCAATTTGTCAGTCAAAAATATTGAATTTCAGACCAAAATAATATGATCGAACTGAATTGTGATGAGATTTCATGATGCATTAAATCATTTTAATTGATGCGTTAAATCAACATAATCAATTTCAATTATTGTTAAGTAATAGATTTATAATAGTAAACCCAGAAATGTTCATCATGTCCTGCTCTTGCATGGTGCTTTACTCTGGTAGTACACTGAGTAAAAGACAGGATGCTCTGTTCTCCAGAGTGTTTTTAAACATACACTCACCAGCCACTTTATAAGGTACTGATGCCTGTTCAATTGCTTCTTAATACAAATAGCTAATCAGCTAATCACATGGCTGCAACTCAATGCATTTAGGCATGTAGAGGTGGTCAAGACAACTTGCTGCAAAGTGCAAACCGAGCATCAGAATGGGGAAGAAAGGTGACTTAAGTGACTTTGGACGTGGCGTGGTTGTTGGTGTCAGACGGGCTGGTCTAAGTATTTCAGAAACTGCTGATCTGCTGGGATTTTCATGCACAACCATCTTTAGGGTTTACAGAGAATGGTCCGAAAAAGAAAATATCCGTGAGTGGCAGTTGTGGGGATGAAAATGCCTTGTTGATGTGAGAGGTCTGAGGAGAATGGGCAGACTGAGATGATAGAAAGGCAACAGTAACTCAAATAACCACTTGCTACAACCAAGGAGTGCAGAATGCCATCTCTGAACACACAACATGTCAAACCTTGAAGAAGATGCGCTACAGCAGCAGAAGACCACACCGGGTGTCACTCCTGTCAGCTAAGAACAGGAAACTGAGACTACAATTCGCACAGGCTCACCGAAATTGGGCAATAGAAGATTGGAAAAATGTTGTCTGGTCTGATGAGTCTTGATTTCAGCTGCGACATTCAAATGGTAGGGTCAGAATTTGGCGTAAACAACATGAAAGCATCCATCCATCCTCCGTTGTATCAACAGTTCAGGCTGGTGGTGGTGGTGTAATGGTGTGGGGGATATTTTCTTGGCACTCTTTGGACCCCTTAGTACCAATTGAGCATTGCTTAAATGCTGCAGCCTACATGAGTATTGATGCTGACCATGTTAATCCCTTTATAACCACAGTGTACCCATCTTCTGATGGCTACTTCCAGCAGGATAATGCACCATGTCGCACAGCTCATATCATCTCAAACTGGTTTCTTGAACATGACAATGAGTTCACTGTACTCCAGTTGCCTCCACAGTCACCAGATCTCAATCCAATAGAGCACCTTTGGGATGTGGTGGAACGGGAGATTCGCATCATAGATGTGCAGCCGACAAATCTGCAGCAGCTGCGTGATGCTATCATGTCAATATGGACCAAAACCTATGAAGAATGTTTCCAACACCTTGTTGAAAGTATGCCATGAAGACTTAAGGCAGTTCTGAAGGCAAAAGGGTATCCAACCTAACAACCTAATGTACCTAATAAAGTGGCCAGAAGTGTTTCTTCTTGGGACAGAATTTTGGTCAGTATGCATGTCCATTCTTTGGGTTTTGCTGGAATCTGCAGGTCACTCTCAGTTGTGAATGTACTCTATGGCTGTAGAAAGAGAACGGCTGTCTAGACAGATGAAAGATGAGTGCAAGTCTGGCTCTGCTGACCACATTCCTGACCTAAGATCATCTTCACTTACCGCTTTTTACCATTGTTTTACCACTCGTACACAAAGTGGGCAAAGATTTGTCTTAAAGTGATAGTTTGGTGTAAAATCTCATTTACATGGCTTCCAATGCAGTCAATCAGTCAAGATATTTTTGATGTCTGGATTTTACTTCTTTAGTTTTAGCGCTGGAGCTACGAGAAGAATGTCACTAACGGGTAATAGAAGTTTTTAAAATTGTCAATTAGTATTGTGAAAACTGCATACCTAAATCAACACACTGTTGATTGACTGCACTTGGCGCTGGGGGATAACTGTGTCAACTTGATTTTTGGCCGAACTGTCACTTTAATACAGCTACACCCAAATAATCTTGAATCTCAACCAGAGGCAGGAGATTTATTAATATAGGGACATCTGCAGAAGAAATCAAGAAACTCTTGG
Organism: Pygocentrus nattereri; assembly: GCF_015220715.1. Classification (NCBI taxonomy): domain Eukaryota; kingdom Metazoa; phylum Chordata; class Actinopteri; order Characiformes; family Serrasalmidae; genus Pygocentrus; species Pygocentrus nattereri. The sequence continues at coordinate 18,464,911 of NC_051234.1, read as the reverse complement.
TTTAATAAATCTGAATCACACTCCTGCAGATATAATACACAAAGACAAACTATTATCTATAGAAATGGACTAAAGTATGTCACACTTGAAGCCCAAATTTAATCTTCACTTTAGTCCACACACTGTCAGGAAAAAAAAGTACTGTGCAGGTACACATTTTTGTTAATCAGGGTACAAATGTGCAATGCACAAAGGTACAATAGTGGTTTTAACATCCATCTATGTACCTTAAACAGGTTTTTCCAAGGGAAAAAGTACATATTTGTACCCTTCCATAACCTAATGTTTTAAAACAGAACAATAAAATTTAAAAAAGCTGAAGATGAGACAAGGTGTGTCAATACAACCTGGAAAATATAATTGCAAAGAAATGTGGTGCAATGATGAACCCAAACTAAAGATACTGAAGACATAACTTTGAGGGTACCACCCCAGTGAAAGTTTAGGACTTTTTTACAGAGAGTTCACTTAAAGATAACCAAAAAATAGCGCCATTTGTTCCAATGAACCACTAAATGTTTTGTTATAATTTCATTGTAAATGCTCTTTCTTTACCCAGGGTGCCAATAATTATGGATCTGCTTGCAAAACAGTGGGTAAGGGACGAACTTCAGACAGCAAACATGTCTACGTTGGGATATAGGGAAAACTGTGATATTTTACTTTCCCCCAAACTGTCACTTTAAAGAGGCTCCTTTAATCATGCTGAAATACTTGTATAACTGTATTAGATGCTGCAGCAGCAGGATTCACCTGCAATGGTACAGTTTTTATCATCCCAGACTGATTATACGACCCTGTTATACGACCTGTTAAGAGTGGAGCGGATTTTAAAAGTTGATAATTTGCAGATAACTATGTTGGACAGGAAAAAAAAACACTCCAAAACTTTCCATGTACGTTCCTGCTGTTTCTCTCACTCAGTTGGAAATTAATTTACATGATGCAGTGATTGATGCAGCAGATGTGGTTGCTCTTTGCTGATTCTCCTCAGTCCAACCCTGAATGGGCCTTTCCCCCTTAAAATCATGACTTGCATAAATTCTTTTTCTATAATCCAAATGTTTCTCGAGATTTATGCCGCCACTGTGATTTTCATTAGGCAGCCCCTGCACAAGCGGCAGTGAGAAAGATCTGTGCAGGGACACCGGTGGGTGGTTCTGAAGTCCATATTTGCTGATTTGGCATGTTTTATGGGTTTTTAGGCTTTTTGCAAGGCAAAGAAAATCCTGTGTTGGGTTTCATTGGTCATTCTTATTGTCTGAGAAAGGAACATAGAACAGCGTCATAAGAATTTATGGATTGAGGTTAACGTTTACATTTACATTTTGCCTTAATTATTTTAGCAGACACTCTTATTTAGTGTAACGTACAGAAGAATGCAGCTGTGACATGCATAAACAAAGAGCAAAAGATAACAGCAAAACCACTGCCAGAAATCACATTTTTTCACTTTCTCTCTCACCAGAAGTGGTTGACCAGCCATGACATGTTTGATTTTGCATTGGATCTACAAAGCTAGCTAGCAAGTAATGGAGTTGTTGAGTAATCTCCAATAGATACGCTTATTTGGTTTCTGACACTGACTAAAAAAATGGACAAAAGTATAGACAAAACTCTGGGTACTGCTACTGTTTTATTGTAAGTTGTGTAAATTTGATTTGATTTGGCTGAAATATTATTTATGCTGCATTGAAGTTTGTGAGTTTGGTTGTAATTTTGAATTCCATTTATGGTGGTATCATTTATGCCGGTCTGGTGCTGATTGACCAACATGTTAGCAACCAAAACACAACATATGCTGGTTTTTCTACTAGAGTTCTCCAGGAAGGAAAACCCATTCCCATAAACAGAACCCTGAATTTGTGAAATGGATGCTTATTAGATAGCTGGTATCTGTCGGTTTTGGCCTACACTCTTAAAAAAGATGGTTCTTCAAATGTAAAAGTAATGGTTCTGTATAGAACCATTTCATGCTTAGTGCTTCTTAGCAGGGTGAAATGTTCTTCAGATGGATGGAGAATGTGTTTTATATGGCTCTATTTAGAACCTTTTTGAAAAAACATCATAGCCATAGAAGAACCCGTTTTGTTGCTCTATAGAGCGATTTTCAAAAATATATACACATTCTCCATCAATCTGAAGAAAAATTTCATCATGCAGAAAACTATTTAAGCATGAAATGTTTATAAATAGAACCATTAACTTCAGAAGAATCTTTGAAGAACCATCTTTGTTTAAGATACACATTTAAAATTTACCATACTATTACCATTTATTGTATTTGTAAAGTTTATGATTGCTTTGTATTTCAAAAGTTGAAAATGAAAGTGCAGATGTTTACAGCTGGTTCTTGCTGTAACCAAATGATTTATCTCGGCAGAAAAGTGATGTAAATTTCTGTGGGAAGTTGCAGACCAGGCAACCTCTTGCTTTGCGTATGATTTTTATGAGCTGGAGAGTTAGAAAGACAAATGACTAACAGTTGCTGTATTGTGGGGTTTCCCATCTCCACTCCTCTAGATCCCGCCTATTCTGCACATGTTTGCTTTCATAGTTTTAACCATTTGTTTCGACTTTAATACTTTTTCAAAATCCATTAGCTGATTGATGAACATTCCCTTACAGAAAAAAAAACATTTCATATGTTAAAAACATGCCCCATTACAGGCTGTATGCTATGCTGGTTAATATGGAGAGGCAAAGGAATGTGTTGAAATACTCTATTAATCAGTTAAAGAAGGAAGATAATTTGATGAATGCCATTAACACTGACTTCAGTCATGTTGAAGCTAAGCTATCATAAGCATTAACATTAAGCTGCCCTTAGCATTAACTTCAGCTGTTGGCATAACCTGATTGGGTTACCCAAGTGTTAAGCTATTTTATGTACATTTACATTTACTTTTACAGCATTTAGCAGACGCTCTTATCCAGAGCAACTTACAAGAAGTGCTTTGTCTGTCTAGAGAAAGTATTTTTGCTAGTTACCAATGGGTTAGAGAGAAAGCTAGTCCTGAGCTCAGGTACTGCTAGAAACAAAGGTCACTGTAGATACCCAGAAAAAAGGAACAGAGTTGAATACAGAACTCTGTGTTGTACAATACAATACAATACAGTAAACTACAATACACAGTGCATTCAACTATAAAGTTAACTACAATACACAGTGCAATACAATAAAATATAATATATAAGTGCAGCACAATATATTGCAAACATACTTAATTCAATGTTCATTTAAGTGCTGTGTAAAGAGATGAGTCTTCAGTCTACGTTTGAAGACAGCAAGAGACTCTGCTGTTTAGACAGCCAGTGAGATTTCATTCCACCACTTGGGTGCCAGTACAGAGAACATTCTCGACGCTTGTCTTCCACGTGCCTTGAAGGATGGCGTGTCAAGCCAAGCTGTGCTCGAAGCTCAAAGGGCTCATGGTACAGTTTGAGATTTCACCATTGCCATCAAGTAGGTAGGGGCTGGTCCATTTTTGGCTTTGTAGGCAAGCATTAGGGTTTTAAAACTGATGTGTGCACAGGAAGCCAGTGAAGGGAATGCAGCAATGGGGTGACGTGGCTGTACTTGGGGAGAGTGAAGACGAGCCATGCTGCAGCATTCTGGATTAGTTGCAGAGGCTTGATGGCCTGCATGGGAAGACCAGCCAAGAGCGAGTTGCAGTAGTCAGGCCTTGAGATGACGAGGCGGCCTCTCGGGTGAGGAAGGGTCAGATCCTATGGATGTTGCACAGGAGATATCTGCATGACCGAGTTAGGTTCGCGATGTGAGTCGAGAACGATAACTGGCCATCCAGAGTCACACCAAGACTTCTTGCATCTACAGACAGAACAATCAGAGAGCTCTCGAATGAGATGGCAAGATCATGATGAGGACCTGTAGTTGCAGGGATGAGTATTAGTTCAGTCTTGCTAGGATTGAGCTTCAGGTGGTGAGCTGCCATCCATGAAGAGATGTCAGACAGACATGCCGAGATGCGACTGGAAACCTGTGTGGCAGAGGGTGAGAAAGAAAACAGTTGAGTATCAACAGCATAACAGTGATAAGAGAAGCCATGAGAAGATATTACGTCAACAAGAGAGCTAGTGTAAAGAGAAAAGAGAAGAAGACCGAGCACCGAGCCTTGTGGGACACCAGTGGAGAGCCTGCATGGAGAGGATGTGAACCCTGTCCATGTTACCTGATAAGAGCAATCCTCTAGATAGGACTTGAACCACTTCCATGCATAGCCAGTGATTCCAAGGTTGTTTTATGTAGCTAAATGTAGCTTGCTAACATGTATAGTAAGAATTCTTGCTATACTATGTGTATGAAATCATGTCAACAATGACATATCACTGAATATAAAGCGATTTAAAGCTCTTTGTCGTAGTAGGGTCGCCAAGTGTCCAGATAGTCCAGCTTTGAGCTCCTGGTTGGTACTGTAGTCCAGATGTTAAAATGCCCAGTCAAATTGTCAAATTAATACACCACCAATGTTACAAGTACTGTTTGGAATGTACAATTTAGTACAGTAGCATTTGTGGCTTGAGATACATTGAATGTTTTTGTAGCCTGAGACTGACTGGAGATGGATTTGATGGCTCTCTAAAAGGATTTAAAGGTTGTACAGGAAACTAATGGCCTTTAATGGTAATCATTAAGCCAGTTCCCAATTGGAAGCAAAATCACCAGCTTTTAATCCTCATGGTTCTAGCCAAAAGAAGATGCAGTGAAAAAATTATTTTAGGAGCTTAGTAATGATAAAAATTCACTTCCTAATTTTATGGTGCATGAAGAACTCTGTTTACGTATATATATGTGTGTGTGTGTGTGTGTGTGTGTGTGTGTGTGTGTGTGATGTATGTATGTGTGTGTGTGTGTGTGTGTGTGTGTGTGTGTGTGTGTGTGTGTGTGTGTGTGTGTGTGTGTATACAAACACAGAATCAGTTAGTTTGCAAATGTTAGAACAAATGTAGAATTTCCAAACATTTACTTTTATTATCTGCTCTTTCTACTGGTTTAACACTGATTTTAGTGATGCTAAGATTGTTTTAGGCCAACTAAGTATAAAAGGTCAACATCAGTATCTGTAAAGATGTGACAGGATTAATGTATCAAATGGTATCTATTTACCAGAATTGCAGTGGTCATATGCTCTTTGTTACAATTTCCAGTTCCAATGACTCAAAGTAAGCTTTTTACATAGTAACTTTTAACATAGTAAATTCTTTACATAGTAAAACATTGTCAAAGCCTCCTGGGTTGTTTTTTTGGCTGATCTGTAGCTGTTACTGTGGTTGTCTGCAAACTCAGTCTGGGTTTTACGATGTGTTAGTGGTAAAAGCAATCCCAGCGTGGAGGTATCTGAGGTTGCTGTAATTTGTGTAGAGTTGTCCAAAATGTGGGCTGTAATTCAGGACAGGTGCTGTGTCTGTTGGAGTTTATGGCCCGACTCATCTGCTACCAGAAGAACACTCTGCTGGGCTTTTAGCAGCACTGAGAGGCCTTTGTTATAAACTGAAATTTTACTTGTTTCAAGTGCAGCCCTAAAAGGCAGAATGAGACTGGACTTCTGGACTGCTGAATTGTCTCACCCTGTAGGTTTGGGGAAATGCTTCCCAGTATTGCCAGACAGGGTGGATTCAAATGGTTGCATTTGGAGGGGATAAAATGCTTTGGTGAGTGTCACTACCAGGCTGAGAATAGTCCACCAACCACTGTGGGCAGCGTCCTGTGTCTCCTGATGAAGGACTAGAGGACAACCAACACAAACTGTACAGCAGCAGATGAGCTACCTTGTCTGACTTTACATCTACAAGGTGAACTGACAAGGAAGGAGTGTCTAATAGAGTCGACAGAAAGTGGACACAGTGTTTAAAAACTCCAGCAGCACTGCTGTGTCTGATCCACTAGTACCAGCACAACACACACTAACACACCACCACCACCACGTCAGTGTTACTGCAGTGCTGAGAAGGATCCACCACCCAAATAGTACGTGCTCTGTGAGGGACCATGGGGGTCCTGACCACTGAAGAACAGTGTAAAGGGGGACTAATAAAGTATCAGAGAAACAGATGGACTACAGTCTGTAACTGTAGAACTACAAAGTGCACCTATAGATTAAGTGGAGCTGATAAAATGGACAATGAGTGTAGAAACAAGGAGGTGGTCATAATGTTATGCCTGATCAGTGTATGGAATATAATAAATAATAAATTCATAAACTACACAGAGAACAAGACATTCTGTATGCTTGTAAGAACACTAGTCTATAATCCTAATACAGGCTATGTAGTTCACAACTTGCACTCAGCATCTACCTGTTCAAAATGTTTTTAGCCATTTATGGTCATGTGTTTATGTATCATTCTATTTTATTACATTTGTGTGGTAATTACATTATTGTGAAATTACTGCAATATTGGGTTCTACCGAGTGGAAAAGTTGACCTAACAATGATATTACAAGGCAGCATGTTTACCTGGAATTGATGTCACAACTATGGTTAATTTATTTCTCTCTTGCTTGACCTTCCCTGTGCTATATGATAATGTTTTTGTATGAAATAAAGGAATCTCCCTGTGTCTCATTTGAACAAACAGCAGACAGGGCGTCTCTCTGTCTCTGATTTCTATCACACAGAAGCTGTGATCCTGGCCTGTTTAACGAGATGAGTAAATCCTGGCATGGTGAGTGGGGCTAAAGCTAGAGATGGACATGAGAATGTTTTTTCAGGTTTGGTCTGAAAGGTCCTGAGCTTTCAGCCATGCTCCCTGACACATATGGGGTTTGTTCTCACGCTTCTGAATCGCAATCAAGATCAGACAGTGGTGAAGGAGAAATTGCCAGGATTTGCTTATCAGTGATGTCTATCTCTCTCTCTCTCTCTCTTTGTTGAAAGAAATGTCCACAGAGGCATCTGTCTGATGCAACTGCTGCTAAAGTTAATCATCACTCCCTCTCTTTTTGGCTGGAGGCTGTTAATTCACATCTGTTCTGTTTGGAATCTCACGACTGTAGACATGAACATGGCACAGGTTTTAAGGTGGCGCCCGCTCGAATGACCTACATTACACTGAGTTTCCAGGTTATAGTTAACCATATAAGTGCACTTTGTAGGTGTAGAGTTACAGACTGTAGCCCAGCTGTTGCACAGTTCATCAGCCTCTACCCTGTCCATCGGTGGTCAGTTTCTGACAACAGGACTGCTGTCAACTAGATATTACTTGGGTAGTGGATTCATTCTGAGTATAATATTTTGTCATGTCTACACTTGTAATCAGTTATTCATAATCAGTTGTTTGTGAGCTGTTCTAATGATCAAATACCATTATGAAACACACAACTGCCCAAGCCATCTGTTCAAGCGTAGTCCTGCAAGCTACAATGCAATTACTGTTCTTACTGTTTGCAGTAGTTGTAGTTCATTAGAAGATGCAGACACTACAGAACAATTCCAGATGTTTGTAGACAGAGGGCCCCTTAATATATAAAATTGTTATTAATATATAAAAAAAATTGTTATTAATATATAAAAAATGTTTAATTTTTTATTCAAAAAGTTTGCTTATGGCCGACAGCTTTGGAATGTCTTCTTCAGAATCTGACCAAACGGGATGCAGGAAACATTTTGTGTTATTGATGTTATCTAGTTATCTACTGTTCATTTTGTTTCTTTCTGAGCTAAATAGAAAGTAGTTAAACAGTAAGGCTAGGCATGGTGAAACACAAAGCAATTAGCCATATTAGCAACTTGTGTTTTTGATACATAAACTGAAAAAAAAAAAAAAAAAATATATATATATATATATATATATATATATATATATATACATATATATTTAATTTATATAGTTTATTATAAGATTCAAGCAAATAAAGTTGCATGAATGTCTCATTGTATAAATTCAGACTTAAATTTACCTTTAAAGGCAGTTGGGTATAGCATGATACCTATATATTTCCCATCAAAATGCTTAGTGCTTAGTGGACTGATACAGCAATTGTGAAAAATGGGTTCTCAACCAGTCAAATTGTGTGGTCGGAACTAACTGTGGTATAAAATGATTAATATCCAGAATGCTGATCAAATATGTAGTTCTGTGAAAAGAAATTACTATAAATAAATAGTTATGACTCATTATGTAAAAAGAACTGCTATTTTTTCACCTTATTATTCTTGTTGTTCCACAAAATAATTTTATTAGTTAATAAGCCATTGGTTTACATTTTGGTGACTAAACATTTTTGTAATGGGGAGCGAGGAGGCGGACGCATATGCGGAGATAAGCGAAATTTATTATAGGCAAATCCAGTCAAGACGGTCCAGGGTCGTAGAGCCAACACGGATTGCTCGAGGGGCAGAAATGACAGACAAACCAGAATCCAACATACAAACAGTACAAACACCACAGCACATAACAATTCAGACAAAGACCAGCAAACACAAAGGGCAAACACGGGGCTTAAATACACAGGTTAAAGGAGGGGTGGAGTTATGAAACAAGGGGACTGGACTAAACCAAAACAAAACGCACATGGAGTGGGAGAAGCCAATTGTGACAATTTTACTCTACACTGTACAAGTCATTATTATAAACCCATCATTAATATGACAATATGACAACTTTTTTAACAGTGGTTTAATAAATTGTAATAATCTTCTCTAAATATTGTGCCAAACAGAAACAGTACTTTTTGGACAGGTTTCAAATGTATTTTAGATGCTAATGGATTTACTAATGGATTTAAAGGTTTTTGACTGTAATTTCCTCTCTATAATCTTCACTCAGAAGAAAGCGGGTGAATGGAAATATCTCATCACTTGTTGTCATGAATTTGCATGTGTGTTTCTGTGTTTCTGTCATAGTTTACTACTTAGGCCGATTTATTTTGACTTCTAACGACTTGCAGACTGAAAAACATTGCATCATCTTATTACATCTCTGTAGTTTGCAGTGCATTTGATCTTCTTGGATTTTTTACCAAAAGCTTCCACTCTTTGTGTTAGTCAGCACACCAGGCTTACGTCAATATGCCGAAAAACACTTCATTCTGCCAATAAGCTTTCAGTGTCATGGCTTCACCTTCTGACTCCTAAGTCTTGTGTCAACAGCCAGACATTGTTACTGTTTCACAATACATTACACCATCATTACACCATCTGTTTTCATCATATCAGTTTATTAGATCAAACTGCACTCCCATTTCAGTGTTATTTTATGCAGGCCGTTATTATAAACGGGTTAGTTTTCAGTATTGCATTGTCACTTATTTTACTGGTTAAAGAAAGGCTGAGTGGCAACTTTGTGTGCTTACCAGTCTTCCCCAGAGCTCAGTACATCAAAAACAGTGGAGATCATTGTGTGCTATAAAATGAAATAGGATTTCTGCATATTTAATGCTCCAACAATATTCCAAATATTGGCTTATTTAAAATCATATCAGGTCTAAAAAAAGAAATCAGATATAACAACACAGTTGGAATGTTAGTGGGGCAAACTTTTGTATATTAAAGACATGTTTAATTAAGCAAATAGGACCATTTTATTAAAAATACCAAAGATTCTGGACAGAAGGTCTCAGAAGGACAATATATTGCGATCAACTGACTAACTGGAGAGATTTCAGTGTCTTGTGTTGTTCTGTGGTTGAGGCCTGCAGTAGGGTATTTCCTCTATAGAATGAATGCATGTTTGAGTAGAATATAAAGTCCAGTCTGTACTGTCCTCCACCAGAACATGTGGTTATAATTCATTTTCCTGCATTGCAGTGTCTCTTTAGTCCTTTAAAAAGGTTTTGAGGAGCCCCTCGAAATATATAGCAGACTTGATGCAGTTAAAGAGAAAGTGCGCTTTATAATATGGCCTCTCTAAACAAAACTTAAATTCCCAGAATTTCAGGGCTTTTTGAACACTCATTAAACTAAACAAGAATTTATTCTGCCTAAACTGCCTACATTGTACACTGCCTACATATTTTTTATTTAAAAAAATCAACTTTGGGTCAGTATCCATGAGCAGCACTGACCAACTTATCCACTGATACTTAAGCAATGCAGATTTATCAGTGTTGGTGCAAATACAGCAGTTCTAGGAATATGGCTGCTATATCTGATCATTCACACTTTATTATTAACAATCATCACTGAATAAATCTGTGTTTTCTTTCTAAGTGTGTTAATGTTGCTGTTGGTAGTACACAATGTACAGGTACGAAGTGTGTCCTGTGAATGGACGTAGACTTTCATATGTCCACTAAATGGCCGACATATTTTGCCAAAATACCTTTGCTGTAAACTAGGTGGTATTAATCTTGAGTAGCACCTAGCAGTCTCCTGTCCAATCACAAGGCTGATGTGATTTATTCTGGCCAAACAGCTTTAACAAAACTCTGTTCCCCTGCAACGTCTTTGTGTTCGAGTTGGAAGAACTTACCGAGAGAAAGTTAACCACCAAGCGAAAGCTAAATTAGCAGGCATAACTGAGCTATCAGACCAGCTTTCATCTGACTGCTCCTTCGTTTATCTGCTTATTTGCTCAGCTAGCATTCCCTGGATGCACATCCAACAGTGCAGTTAATTAGAACTTTCTTTAAAGTAACAGCTGGATTATCTTTTAGTGAGTGGACTCAGCAGCATCTACAACACCATCTATATATGTAGATCGCGTTTTAGACATTCCTCTCCAATTGCGCTTTTGTGTTTACTTTGACTTCGGTGGTGTAGAAGAGGTGAGTGCTGTTAATCAAGCATGTTCGTTAGAATATATATATATATATTGGACCTTGCTTTGTTCTCTTGGTTTTTAATCACGGACTCCTAATAAAATTACTCGTACCTGTATTTCTCAAAGCAGGATTTATTGTTTATCCAGCTAACTAAGCTTAGTTTGATTTAACGACTTATCTGGGTTTGTGGAGTTTTTTAGTAGAAAAACTGATTTCTGCTCTCCCTTCCTGTCAGTTCAGTGCTGTTTTTTGTGCCACTCTGTTTCAAGGATTGTTTATGACTAGTTGATGCAACCCTTAGTTCTCATAAATGTCAAAGTTGGTTTAGTCAAATGGATCAGCATGTGGAACTGGAGCTTTCTGTGAGTTAATGTTTCCTATCACTGCATAACAGAAGCTGCTTCTCTGGTTGTTGGATGGTTTTTGAAAGTTTCTGAGATTCAATTCACATAACTTTAAAAATGACTTGATCTGCTTCATCAGAGAAACAATAGAAGTGACGTATATTCTCAAAGTCAAGCTCAACAAATTTTTGGCTCTGTTTAGATCATCTTTTCAAACTAAAGTCAGTCTGTCAACAGCAATGGGAAATTATGTTGCTAAAGGAGAAACATCGATATAAAGGTTAAAAAAGTATTAAAGGATTTATGTGAGCCACTGAGTTGAAACACAGAAGTCATTATGCACTGGAGACCAAATCTCCTACATGTGGAATATTTTGATTAGCAATTGTACTCAGGAAAAACTAGTGGTTTCTGATCTTCTGGTGATGCTATCTCGGTTGATGGCGTTTGCAGAAGCTCTCTGTCCTCATTCCCATTGCTAAATAAACCTTTGCTTACTGTACTCCTCCACACTGCCAGGAAAGCGGCTCCAAAAATGGTAAAAGTACAATAATAAAATTGAAAAAGCTCATCAGGGAATATAGGAGAAGGTTTGGGAGTGCCTTTCCAGTGGCTGGCCCATAATTTGCTGAATGTCATACAAACTGACGTTTACTGTTGACCTTTCACCCCATGACAAACAGAGACTTAACATAGTGGGTTATAACAGACAAATTAATTGTCTCATCATAGGTTTGGGATTATTCTTTACATGCAATACTATGCAAAACTTGACAAAGTACATTTTATATAAAAATCTGTTTTGTGGTAAGTGTTCATTTGCACAAAAAACACTAGCGTTAGATTAAATACAAATGATAATTATTCACTTTTGCTTGCTTTTTCCAGGGGACTTGTGGTCTGGTAATAAGAATGTGTGTGTACAGTCCTGAGAAACTTTGGGCTAAATGCAGTCGGGAACGTAGAGTTATTAGGGTAAGAACAAACGGAATGTTAAATTTCTAAACCAGTCCAAAGGTCTTGTGAAGGCAGAGAGTGAAGTAGGGGCCACTGGTTCGGTTGGCCACCAGTGTTGCCAGATTGGCTGGGTTTCTGACAAATTGGGCAGATTTGGGTTGGATTTGGCTGGGAAAAACTGCCTTGGTGGATTGACAAATATGACCAGGTTTGTCATTATTTTGGTGGGTTTTAAGAAAGTATATGTAGCATGCCCTGTGCAACCCTGGGCTCTTTAAGGATGTTGGAGAAAGGGTTCAATGTTGCAGCAGTGATTATATTATAACTTTTTAGTGGCTTCAAACTAGACTCTTTAGACAACAGCCTATCGCTAGCTAGCTTGTTTTGCTTGTGTTATTGATTGTACTCCAGGTGTTAAAAGATTCAATATAACATTTTGGCATCTCAATACAGCAAAGTTTCAATACAACATAAATGAGGAGTGCCTGAATGTGTGCCAGACACTGGTGGAGCTTGATAAATATCACATTATTCATACTCGCGAGAGGAAACATAAGTGCAGAAAGAGGCTGGTGTCTATGCTAAGCTACAGGCTAACCCCGAGAGACAGACCGTTCCTTTTATATATCACTTTAATGTTCGATTTATGTTGCCCCAGACCGACCACACAGCCAGAGGTGAGTGATTGCTAAAACATCCCTGAGTCATCCAGCTAAATGAGTTAGCCTTAGCATGTTGTTGCACTGTTAGTTCTTGATGAGCCGGTATGTTGTCTGTCTTAAGTCTTTAGCATACTAGTATGAACTAAGTCTCGGGTCCTTATTAGAGCTTTTTAATTTAGTCTCATTATTGACTGCAGGAACTGCATTTAACAAAAGTAAACCTCCTAAAAGCCCCAAATAACGAGCCTGAAGGAATGAACTGAAGCGCTACATACAGTAAATGCAGTGTTATAAGGAAAGAGCCAAAAGAACCTGATACAGCTGGTTAGTCTATAGTTTATATACCACATAAGCTAGCTGAGGCTTTCTATGAAATGGGTGCCATTTGTGTTTACAATATTTGATGAGATGCATAAGTCACAAAAATGTGACAAAGTGTGTTGTCAAAGCCTAAAGCTACTGATTCAAATTGTTAACATAATAAACTAGAAATATTTTTTCATTTTTAATTTGCCCATGGCCATTTTCAACTGTCCATATTGACTGACATCACATTTGCATCAAAAATATCATTGTTTATTTAACCTTTATTATTTTCTAGATTAGTTGTGTGTCACTGTTTACATAAGATACACTATGTAGTCAAATGTTTGTGGACACCTGGTCATCCAATGTTTCTTTTAAAATCACGAATGTTAAAAAAAAGTTTTTCCCCCCTTTTTTCCCTGTAAGTCTGAGATGAGTTGCGAATCATTTCTGAGTCAGTCTAAATTGAATATGAGTCTAAATTGTGAGTCTAAATTGAATCATGAGTCATTGAAGGGTGAGTCTAAGTTGAGTCATTTAAGGGCAATTCTGGGTTGAGTCATAAGTAATTTAAGGGTACGTCTGAGTTGAGAGTCATATATGGGTGAGTCTGAGTTTAGTCCTGAGTCATTTAAGGGTGAGTCTGAGTTGAGTTGCAAGTAATTTAAGGGCGATTCTGTGTCGAGTCCTGAAACATTTAAGTGTAAGTCTGAGTTGAGAGTAATTTAAAGGTGAGTCTGGTCATGAATCATTTCAAGGTGAGTCTGAGTGGAATCGTGAATCACTTAAGGGTGAGCCTGAGTTGAGTCATGAGCCCTCAGGCTTTCCAGTCCAGAAACACACTTTGGAGCATAAAACGATTTCTACACGCATTTTGCGCTCATACAGGAGCCTTAAGTGATGCACCATGCATCGTTATAGTAGACCTTTAGTCTTTGTCGTTTCTGAAAGTGTATTTTTCCGCCATGAATTCCATAAAGATGCATTAATCAGGATGAGACGATGTTAGTGGAACGCACAGCGTGTCGCAGGTGCCAGCAATCACTCACTACAGAGTGTGCTGTTGAAAATGGCACATAACACTGGCATATCGGCTGGAAAACTGTAATCCATTACACACGTTTCTGAAGGACTCCCTCTTAAAAATGACTGCTTAAATCATCCCAATTCACTATCATGATTTGAGTGATGTCCAGCTTCGTTTGTTCACATCCCTCTCTGCTTACAGAAAAGCAAATAAATCCTCTCCAAACTATTTGCATGGAGGGAAAATGCTGTATAGGCACAGAGGAATAAAATAACATCTCTCCACCACCTCATCCCAGAAAAACAGAGTGAAAACATATACTACCTGGGCCTACAGTCAATGACTAATTATAACACAGACCAGTGACTAAAATAACAAAAAACTGAAGTGTATAAGTCTATTACCAACACTACACTATGGCCATAGTTTTAGTGAAGTGTAAATATATAATAGAATTCACATTAGAGTAATATAAATAATAGCAAGTGCTTAAACTTGGCATCTGTGTTGAAATACATAGTCTGACAGGCTCTTTGTTTTGATTGGCCCTTTTTTTTACCCGCCTGACTTCTTCACCATCTGGTGCTTACACCTCTTCACTTTTACCGGCAAACAAATCCAGGGAAGATTTAATAAACATTATTTCACCTTTCTCTCCCTTCTCAAGTTTTTTTATATTATTATTTTGAAATGTTAAAAATATTTAGTTTGTTTTATATATATATGTATATATATATATATATATATATATATATATATATATGTGTGTGTTTGTGTGTGTGTGTGTGTGTGTGCATGTGTGTGTGTGTGTTTATTCATACTTTGCAGAATATTAATATTGTGTGTACTACCAAAAACTATCAAGATTACTAGACAATATGTTCCCTATTTTATTTGTCTTCAGCACACAGCCAGGACACAGCAAGTGCTCCAAAATCTTCCATTCTTTACTGAAGATTTACCGTCAGCCTTTGTTGTTGTTATAGGCCTGTGTCATTGCTGGGTCTTCGGCCATATGTTTTCAGCAGAAAGGCTGTGAGTGAAGTGACCCTTGTCATCAAGAGGCAGGCGAGGAAACGCACTCCCTTTACTCCTCCATATGTGGAGGAAAACTGTGGGTGGCAGTGACGTAAAAAGAAATGAAAGAGCGTACTATTAACACCCCCCAAAGCAACATTCCATTCATTCTGAACACCCTTGCTTTCACCATGTAATGTGGGTAACTGCTACTGACCTAACCAACACCATCTTAATTGTTGTTGAATAACCCAGTATATCAACATATAGTGCATAACATACGAACTGCACTCCATTTTCACATGTAAGTTTCAAAAATTTGTCTACCGATGTACCACTATTACATTCCTACAGTGAATAGCATTCATTATATTTGATAATGAATTCCCACATTGTTTAATCTCCTCAGGGAAATATAAAAGTGAACAGTTGCTGTTTTTCAAGGGCATTTTGATGAGATCTGTTGGCTCTTTGACCTCCATTAATGGTAACCACAGCAAGTCTCAAACTGCAGAGAAGCTTCACTAAAACTCTACAAGAAAAGCAGCTGGTATCTCAGAGGAGCTGCCAAACACATATCAACATTGATTTTACAACTTTACTAGTTGTGTCATTTCTGAACTTCTAGCATCATAGGCTGAAGAATGTAATTAGCCAAGTTAGCAAACAATCAACCTACCCTGCTAGAAAAAAAACAGTACAGACCAATGTTTTAGAGGCTGGTATGCTGGTCAACCAGCATGACCATGCTGGTTGACCAACTAAACCTGCACCAGACCAGCAATAGCTGATTTTTTTTCAGCAGGATAACAATGAAATAATATTGAATGTGATATGAAGTTGATGTACAGAAATACAGCCAAAAAATCTTGCCCAGTGTGACTGTAGATAGAAATGTTTCATCTGTTGGAAAAAAGTGTGGCATTTGAGAAAACTATGGCACATTTTATAATTCTATATTTATTTTATATTTTCCTATAGACCAGAGATTAGAAGCCATATGGTGATTCAGAATTAATTAAATAAATAAATTCAGCAAATAAGTAAAAATTCCACACCGATGAGCCAAAAAACTATGCTGATTATGCTGTTGGTCTTCCACATGCCACTAAAACAGCTCTGACCTGCCGAGGCATGGAATCTACAAGACTTCTGATCTGGTCCAATGTGGTACCCGGCTCAGTTGTGAAATGGAGCCGCCACATATTGGACTTGTGGTTATAGATCATCCCACAGACGCTTTATCAGATTGAGATCTGGAAAGTTTTGAGGGCAGAGCAACACCATGAACTCTTCATCCTGTTCCTCACACTGTTCCCGAGCAATGGCCATCTTTGCTATGAAGGGGTGCAACACAGTCTAGGAAGGTGGTATGTATCAAATTGACATGCACATGAATGCCCAGATCCAGGATTTCCCAGCAGAACGTGCCCAGAGCATTACATTCCTCTCACCAGCTTGTCTGCTTCAGACAGTGCATCCTGGTGCCATCATTTCCCCAGGTAAATGGCTCACACCTACCTGGCCCTAAACATGATGGTAAAGAAAACAAAACTAGTTGCACTCGTCTTCTGTTGGACCAGACCGGACAGGATAGCTTTTGTTGCCCATGTGCATTGATGAGCTGGCAGACTCAGTATTTCTGTAGACTTTGTTAAAAATTAGCAACCATGCAAATCCAAGCCTTAACACTACCTCCACCATGCTTAACCAGTTAGCTTGTATTGGATCATGAGCAAATCCTTTCTTTCTACACACTTTGGGCTTTCTATCATTTCAGTAAACGTTAATCTTGCTCTCATCAGTCCGTTAAAATTCTGTTCCAGAACATTTGTGTTTCATCTCTGTATTTCTTTGCAAATTCCACCATGGCCTTCTGATTCTTATTGCTGATGAGGGGTATGCATCTTGTAGTATGGCCCCTATATTTCTGCTCTCAAAGTCTTTTTTGAATGGCAGAAGGTGATACCTTCACAGCTGAGGTTGTTGGTGACTGCTGTTTTTGGGTTTTTCTTCATAGCGCTCACAGTGTCACTGTCATCAACTGCTGTTGTTTTCCTTGGCTGGCATGTTTGATGTCTTATTGTTAGAACGCTAGTAGTTTCTTTTTTTCAGGACATTTCAGATTGTTGTATTGGCTGTTGTCACGATTGGCACCTCCCAGTCCTGTTCATGTGTTTGTGTTTTGGTTTAGCCCATGTGTATTTGTTTTGGTTTTTCTAATCCTGCACCCTCCTTTTGTGACTCCGCCCCTGATTGTTTTCACCTGTCCCTCGTTTTCCCTTTGTTACTCATGCCCTGTGTTTGCACTTTGTCTTTGCTGGTCTTTGTATCGGTCTGTGTTGGATGTATTGGTCTCTGTTTGATGTTTGCGTTGTTTGAATCTATCTCTGGTTTGTCATGTCTGCATCCCGTTCTCTCCGTATTGGCTCAATGACCCTGGACCGTGATGACCCTGATTTTGGATTTGCCCTCAGTAAAAGTCGCTTACCTCCGCACATGCATCTGCTACCTCGCTCAGCATTACAGCTGTGTCCAAAGCTTGTTTGATGGCTACGATTCCCTCTCATCTCAGCTTCAAAATGACTTGCTTTTTCAATTAGACAGCTCTTTGGTCTTTGTTTTGGTTACTTTTTAACATATGTAGTATTTACATATGAAACCCAAGGCTCAAACCAAGAGTAAAACGTTATGTTAGAAAACAAACATGTAAAGCTACCAAAACAATGACCCACCACTTTTTAAAGTACTAGGACGATGCCCCACCACTTAACAACTTCTTTACTGTTAAAACACTAAGTTAAACATAACTTGACTGGGGGTGTTCAAACTTTTGCATGAAGTTTGTTACCACACTGTGTGACATTTATTGACTTTCAGTTTCAGTATTTCCTACCTTGCTAACTTGTTCAGGGGTGCTAGCAACAACTTTAGCCATCTGAATGGGGAAAGTCATTAACTTGAGCACCAAAACAAGCACTGACACTTTTCATGTAATAGCTTACAGAGTGATGTTATTATATGTTATAGCTGTGGCATAGTGTACATGTAGTGCTGAAAGTTTAATAGATCAGTCAGTGGCAGTTTTTTTTTGTCAGGTAGTTAGCTGTTCCACCAATAAAATTTACCCCACCACTTTTGGAGGTGTGGCACCATCCCTGCCAACGCGTTTTATTTTTAGAAATTAAATGAGGGTAGAATTCAGTTAATCCCAGCAATAACAGACTGTGCAGAGTTTTGTCCTTATAATTTTAGTGGATGTCAGTATGAAGTGCATTGAGAAAATGACTGGCTTTTAGATTTAAAATCTAAGGGCTCAAGGTACAGGTTGGATTAGACGGTCATCCAAGGCTTATTATTAAATATTATCCTCCCTCCTTTGGCCTGAGCCTCTCTGACATCACGACTTAATGCATCATCCACCGTTATCTTGGAGAGCCTCTCTGTACTTTTATGTGTGGGCAGATCATGGCCGCTTGTCAAAAACAAAGATTAGCTTTATTCCCTCTACCAGTATTTAACATCACAGCTGTTTTCTCTGGTGAATAATGCTTTTGTTGCTGTTGGTTTGCAACTTAAACTGATGTAACATGTTTTACAATGTTACATTAATTTTTGTTAGGTCATTTTATTTATTCTCCTAAATTCTCCTTAATAAATAGGCCAGTTTTTTACACCACTGACTTGCTACTTCCAGCCCCACAATATTTCATTCTACATTTCATACTTTAATAACTTACCATAACATTCAGAGAATAACAGATCATAAAACACGAGCATAGTGTACGATGACGTTATTTGTGTGAATGTAAATTTTTCATGTCATTTTTATGTGGAGGGAGTTTGGTTCCAGGTTTGACTCTGTCCAGCTAACCGAGGTCAAATATGGTCAGGATTGTGGCAAAACTGGTCATGGTTTGAACGTGATCTAGAGGGGATATCTGTAAATAATGCAGTACTCATACTGACCAGCAGTCATAATCTGGATGATAGAAATAGAATTATAAAATGTGCTGGTTGATATAAATTAACCTTAATCAGAACTACACCACTGATATATGGAACAGTGGATTACAACCAGTTGACATGATTGTTACACTACTCTCAGTGTACACTGTTATGCTACAATTTTCATGATTACACCCATTTTCATGGTTATACTACACCCATTTCCATGGTTACACCAAGGTTGGGATAGCTACTGAAAAATTAGTAGTTAGCTACTTTGTAAACACTTTCCCAAAATTTGTAGCTAGCTACAATTTAGCTGCTTTTCTTTTCAAAGTGTGATTTTCAGAATGTTTATGTATCTCTACGCAACACACTAAGCAAGCCTAATTAATAGTGTGAACAAGACACTGCATTAGTCATGCGCGAGAAAGAAACATGCAAGAAAAGCTGCAAATATACAAAAAGATCACCACAAAGTGAGTTTAAGTGTAACCAACAATCAAACTTACACAACCAAAGGTGTGAAATCCAACAAAAGTTTAGACTAAAGGCAAAGTCAATCATTCCAGGTTTTTGCTCCAATTTAGCATTTCAGCAAGATACAGATATGACATTCAGAGTCCCTAACCCTTTTTTAAACTTCAGCAACCCTTTAGCCTCAAAATTGTCATCAGTGACCCTGGCTCTGCGCAGTACTGTTAGCAATAGACTAATTACGAAAATGTTAATTCACTGACTTTTTACCCTGAAGGTTGATGCGCAGACTGCTGGTCACAGCAATGCAGTTAACAGTCTCGACTAGCTAGCAGCTAACGAAATGGCAAAGAGAAAGATTTAAGACAAACAGCAGTACATTCTGGTTAGCAGTACATTCTGACACATCAGGTACCATTTAAGGTGGAACATGAGAATTTGAATAAAAAGCTGGTGAATGAGAAGCGACGTCAGCCTTGTAAAATGTCAAAAATTGAGAGATCTTTTACAAGAAACTATTTCACTTTTGAGGAAAAGTTTCCTGCCAGAACATGTGAGAAACGCAACTTAGCTGAGCTAAAGGTTAAAGCAGAGGAAAATAAGTCTGTGTTTGCATTTATATATCTTTAGTCTATACTAGCATATCAGCACATACTGAGACAGATTTACAGCCAAGATGGTAAAACAGACATAAAATATTGTGGCTCCCAAGGTAGCTTGATTTTTGTTGAAAGGACAAAATGGCTAATATTTTGGTTGCCAACCCCTAAACTAAGTCTACTAATAAGGGGTGATCAGTGTGTCAGTTTGCTTGAACTGTCTGCAGCTCAGTCAGCATTGCACAATCACCAATAGCCCAGTTAATGACCGTGTTCTATGGTTCAAATTTTGCACAAATTACCTGAGGCAGAAGCCTGTAGCGAAATTGTAGCTACACAAAAAAATTGTAGCCGCTACAGCAGCAGCCATAAAAGAGTAGCGACTACAGCTATAAGCTACAAAAATGTGTAGTTTGCTACACAATTTAGGAGGGCTACTTACTCCCCCCCCATCCCTGGGTTACACCCTTTTCAATGGTTATGCAATGGTTATGCATTACATCCATTTCCATGGTTGCACTAAACCATTTCTGTGATTGTATTACACAGTACTATTCCATTATAATTTCCATTATAACACACCACCCATTTCAGTGTTTACACCTGTTTTTGTAGTACACCCATTTCCTGGTTTATGGTTGCACTAGCAGTAATGGGTTTTAAGATACATATGGAACATATTATGATACTGCAAGATATGGTTTTATATGCATCAAATCATTTCATTAAAATAATGAGTTGAATATTTCACTGACACGGTGGCATGGTGGCGTGGTGGGTAGTGCTGTCGCCTCACAGTGAGGAGGGCCTGAGTTCGATTCCCCGGCCGGGCGACTGTGTGGAGTTTGCATGTTCTCCCCGTGTCTGCGTGGGTTTCCTCCGGGTTCTCCGGTTTCCTCCCACAGTCCAAAGATATGCAGTAAGGCCAGTTGGACATGCTAAATTGTCCCTAGGTGTGAGTGACTGTCTGTCTGCCCTGCGATGGACTGGCGAGCTGTCCAGGGTGTATCCTGCCTTCCGCCCGATGACTGCTGGGATAGGCTCCAGCACCCCGCCGTGACTGTGACGGAGAAGCGGCTTAGAAAATGGATGGATGGATGGATATTTCACTGAGGTTTGACAAGCTGGATCTGACAAAAAAGAGCCAGTAGAGCTTCATTTAAAAATACTATGAATGCAATGATCAAACAGGACTAACTATACTGTCTTTGTAATTAAACATGCAGTTGGTCCATGTCTAAGGCTAAGACATGCCCCATTACTAGCTGAATGCTGTTACAGTGAAGATGAAGAGGCAGTGAAATTAGTTTGAAATATTCAGAGCTCTAAAGCAGGTACAGAATACATTACCAGATGAACAGTGAATTAGGGTGAGACAGTTAGCTAACATTAGCTCCAGCTTCACAGTCCTCTGAACCCAAAACTACAACATTGTGGGCTGGTGTGGGCAATGTGTCAGTAGGAAAAGCTGAAAAACTAAAGAGGGAGGAGATGACCGAATGTTTGGTCTGTGGCCTACCCTGAATGGGGTACTATTACTCTGGCCAGTGTCACTGTCCCCAAATGTGCTAAAATGAACAGAATTATTATGTTCATTGAAGTAATGAACTGTCATTACAAAATGTTCTCTTACAGCTGTAAAGGTGTATGTGCTAATGATCGTGCTCTCTCTGGCAGTAGCAGTGTGCTCCTACACTGAAAGCTAGCTTGGCAGTGTGGTCAACACAAGGGCACAGAGTTTATTCAGAGACATTGCTAAACAATGTGAACAAAATGTTAACAGTAAAATGCTTTGAAGTAAACAGCAAACAGCTTAAGTTATGTGACGCATAGATGATCTGTGCTCATATTGTTCATGGAGTGTTCTGCGGTTTCATAAAGGCAAACATTTTATGACCCTGTTATTTTGTAGTCAAACTTAAAAATGGTACCACCTGCCGTTATAACAACTCCCAGCTTGCTAACCGCCCTGCAGCAGTAACCATGCCTGAGATCAGACCATGTGCAGGCCATTGAATATCTGTAGAACAGTTAACTGCAGTACTGTGCATAAAGCGGTTTTCTGCTCTCTTCCTATGACCAAGGTAGACAGTGATGAAATGTCTATAGGAAGAAGTATGAATTTGTTTTTGGAGTATTTTATGCCTTTACTGTGTATTTTCAGCTTAACTCCTGTCTATGGACAAGCCTCAGGGCCACCTAGGCCTTTAAAGAAGGCCAATTGATTGATGGGAACTTGATGCATAATTTTTTAAAAAGCAAAAAGAGTAAAATATTCAAAAGAAAATTGTGCAATGAAGGTTTTTTCCTCGTCCATTGATTAAAACTTCAGAAACTTAATGGAAGGCCTTACATGTTAAATTAACTACCAGCACAACTAGGAAGTGACAGAGAAATCAACCAACCAATTTAGATACATCACTCACTGTGAATACAGGTCGTAAACTAAACATGTTTCAGTCCGTTTTTACTAACTAATTGAAACAGTCACTGTAAAACTGATACATACAGTCTAAAATAGATGTTAATGTCTGTTAAAAGCTTCAAATAAAATATATGGAATGTCTTTTAGAAACTTTTATAAATGTCCAGATTTAATCTAGAATGACCAAAAATAGGCTAACTTACTATTAGAAGTTCCACAGGTGAGCTAATTGAGATTATCATTATCATAGTGCCAAGAGCTAGTTTCTGCTGCAGGGGCCTAGGCCCACTAGGGCCTCCCCGCAATCTCCCACTGCCAATATGGCACTGCACCGCTCCCCCATGCTGGACCTTGCGGGTGGAGGGCCCACATGGCCTCCCCACGTTGCCTCTTCGGGCTGAGCCCGGCCGGATTACGTGGGCTGCCTGGCCACCAGGCGCTCGCTGTGGAACACTACCCCCAGGCCTGGCTCCAGGGGTAGGTCCCAGTGACCCTTTCCCGGGCAGGGTACACGATTTCTTGTGCCCGATATGCATGGAGAACTTTGGATCGTGTTAGTCTGGGTCTTCACTCCAGACCTGTTCGCCCTGGGAGACCCTACCAGGAGCATATTGCTCCCGACGACTTAGCTCTGAAGATCCCTAGACCACACAAGCCCTTCCGCCATGACAAGGCCCCGATCCAGGATCCAGTGGGCAGGGAAGACTGATGGTCAGACCCGGTAGGCCCAAGTGAATAGTGAGGGTGTGCTGGGAACGACTTTCAGAGGCCCCTGTTCGGAATGATTTCAACTCCCACCTCCAGGAGAGCTTTTCTCATTTCCCGGAGGAGGTAGGGGACATGGAGTCTGAATGGACCCTGTTCAAAACCTCCATTGTGGAAGCTGCCAGGTGTAGCTGTGGCCAAAAGCTTGTGGGTGCCTGTCGGGGCGGTAACCCAAGAACCTCCTGGTGGACACCAGTGGTGAGGGAGGCCGTCAAGCTGAAGAAAGAGGCCTTTAGGGACTGGTTGGCCCGAAGGACTCTCGATTCAGCAGATAATAGGTACCGACAGGCAAAAAAGGTGGCAGCTGCAACGGTGGCAGAAGCAAAATCCAGGGCATGGGAGGAGTTTGGTGAGGCCTTGGAAAAAGACTTTTGTTCGGCCTCAAAGAGGTTCTGGACAACTGTCCGGCGACTCAGGAGGGGTCGGGGTGGCTGCGCCCAAGCTGTATTCGGCAAGGGTGGAGAAACTCTGACTTTGAATGAGGATATTGTCGGTCGGTGGAAGGAGCACTTTGAGGAACTTCTTAATCCGGGAGACGTGCCTCCCTCACTGGAGTCAGGGCCAGAGGCTTCTGGGGTGTCAAGTTCCATTTCCCTGGTGGAGGTCACTCAGGTAGTTGGTAAGCTCCTCAGTGGTAAGGCACCGGGGTGGATGAGATTCGTCCAGAAATGCTTAAGGCTCTGGATATTGTGGGGCTGTCATGGCACGCCTTTGCAATATTGCATGGACCTCGGGAACAGTACCCTTGGACTGGCAGACTGGGGTGGTGGTCCCTATTTTTAAAAAGGGGGCCAGGAGGGTGTGTGCCAATTATCGGGGTATCACACTGCTCAGCCTTCCTGGGAAAGTCTATGCAAAGGTGCTGGAAAGGAGACTCCGACCGATAGTTGAACCTCAGTTTGAGGAGGAACAATGTGGATTCCGTCCCGGCCGTGGAACAATGGATCAGCTTTTCACCCTCTCACAGATTGTTGAGGAGGCATGGGAGTTTGCCAACCCAGTCTACATGTGTTTTGTGGACTTGGAGAAGGCTTATGACCGTGTTCCTCAATATATCTTTTGGGAGGTCCTCCAGGAGTATGGGGTGCCGGGGCTACTACTCCGGGCTATCCAATCTCTGTACTCCCGGAGTGAGAGCTGTGTCCGTATACTCGGCATTAAGTCAGACTCTTTCAGGGTTAGCGTTGGACTTCGCCAGGGTTGTGCTCTGTCTCCACTCTTGATGGTGATATTCATGGACAGAGTGTCAGGGCGTAGCCGGGGTCAGGAGGGCATTATGTGTGGAGGCCGGAGGGTGGCGTCTCTGCTATTTGCAGATGATGTTGTTCTTTTGGCGGAATCACATGGATGCCTACAACGCTCGCTGGAGCGGTTTGCAGCTGAGTGTGAAGCGGTTGGTATGCGGATCAGCACCTCCAAGTCTGAGTCCATGGTCTTGGCCCGGAAAAGGATGGCATGCCCACTCCAGGTAAGGGGAAAGGACCTGCCCCAGGTGGAGGAGTTTAAGTATCTTGTTCACGAGTGATGGGAAGAGGGATCGTGAGATCGGCCGTAGGCTGGGACAGGCAGCAGCAGTAATGCGGTCACTGTACCGGACTGTAGTGGTGAAGAGGGAGTTGAGCCAAAAGACGAAGCTATCTGTTTACCGGTCGATCTACATCCCAACCCTCACCTATGGTCATGAGCTGTGGGTAATGCCCGAAAGAACGAGATCGCGAATACAAGCGGCGGAAATGAGCTTTCTTCGTCGGGTGGCAGGCTACACGCTCTGCGATAGAGTGAGGAGCTCGGTCATCCGGAAGGAGCTCAGAGTAGAGCCGCTACTCCTCTGCATTGAGAGGAGCCAGCTGAGGTGGTTCGGGCATCTGATCTGGATGCCCCCTGGACGCCTCCCGGTGGGGGTGTTCCAGGCACGGCCTACCGGGACAAGACCCCGGGGTCGCCCTAGGACCTGCTGGAGGGATTATGTGTCCAAGTTGGCCTGGGAGCGGCTTGGGGTCCCCGGGAATGAGCTGGAGGAAGTTGCGGGGGACAGGGTCATCTGGGATTCTCTACTCTCCCAACTGCTACCGCGACCCTGTTTGGACTAGCAGGCAATGATGATGATGATGATTATCATAGTGGGTTTTTATACTTGTTTTTCAGCAGAGTTATGTTTCTTATTGCACAACTTTGAGACCTAGCAACCATCACAGTTTGCCACTAGTATAAAATCATGTTGACTGGAGATAAATAACTGTGCACATCTTATTCCTGTAACACCAGGGAGCAATGATGATGTGGACACATGCGCTGAGATAAGCGAGATTTATTAGGGATAAATCCATACTCATGGTCAAAATGGTCCAGGGTCAGAGAGGCAACACGGATAGATCGGGGAACAGACATGACAAAAAGAAACACAGACTAAACACACAATGGAAGCCAACAGAACAAACAATCAACAATACACAATACAATATAATACATACAAAGACCAGCAACCTAACAGGGAAAACACAGGGCTTAAATACAGGAACAGGTAACAAGACACAGGTGGATAACACAGGTGAGAACAATCAAGGGTTGAGTCTAGAAACAAGGGGGCAGGACAGGGAAAAAACAAAACAAGGAAGCAC
The DNA here is from genome assembly GCF_015220715.1 of Pygocentrus nattereri. Lineage (NCBI taxonomy): Eukaryota > Metazoa > Chordata > Actinopteri > Characiformes > Serrasalmidae > Pygocentrus > Pygocentrus nattereri. The sequence goes on along the minus strand of NC_051234.1, from coordinate 18,439,040 downwards.
ATGGACAAAACATGGAAGACTGGGAGGGGCCAATTGTGACAGTACACATACAGACAGACACAGGGACAGAAACAGAAGCAGAGATAGGGACAGAAACAGAAGCCGAGACAGGAACAAAACTAAACCAGGAATAGAGGAGGGAAAAAACAAAAGAGCAGGCAAAACAGGGGACATAGTAGCAGACACAGGCGGAACAGGAGGCCCACGGGGAGCAGCAAACACAGGCGGAACAGGAGGCCCACGGGAGCAGCAGACTCAGGCAGAACAGGAGGCCCAAGGGGAGCAGACACAGGCGAAACAGGAGGCCCATGGGGAGCAGCAGACTCAGGCGGAACAGAAGGCCCATGGGGAGTGGCAGACACAGGCGTAACAGGAGGCCCATGGGGAGCAGCAGACACAGGCGAGGGTGGGACAGGTGGGAACAAAGAGGCTTCAACATCCTCAGAGGCAGGCAGGCCTGCAGCTACTGGTAGCGGCAGGTCCGGAGGCGCAGGCATGCCGTGGGTTGTGGCCACAGGAACAGACATGCCGCAGGTTCTGGCCACAGGAACAGATGTGCCGCGGGGTGTGGCAATGGGATTAGGACCTTGAGCAACGTCCACAAAGCCAAGAACAGACTGCTGCATCAACCTAGAGGAACACACAGAAATGAGACCCTCTCGGCCGGACTCACCCAAGCTATGAGAAGCTTGCAGTGGTGCTTGAGAGTGTGCCGAGTGCCATTCACTGGGTTTCCTGCATGTTCCTTCTGTCTAACCTCGTCTTGCACTACAGGTCGCTCCTTCCTGTAGCGTTGATCAAGACGGGTTGACCCAAGGCGCTTACCTGGAACGAAGGGATGCCCGTGTCCCCTCAGCGCCAGGGGATTTGCTGTCTCCAGCTTGGTGGTGTTGAGACATGTCTAACTCAGGCTGCATCGAAACAGCCGGAGTTTTGTCCCAACGGATCAACCACATACTGGAGTCTCGCTCTCTTGCTGCGTCTTTGGTACTGAACACAGACAAAGAGACTAAACACACAACGGAGGCCAGCAGAACAAACACCCAACAATACACAATACAATATAATACATACAAAGACCAGCAACCTAACAGGGGAAAACACAGGGCTAAAATACAGGAACAGGTAACAAGACAAAGGTGGATAATACAGGTGAGAACAATCAAGGGTGGAGTCTAGAAACAAGGGGGCAGAACAGGGAAGAAACAAAACAAGGAAGCACATGGACAAGACCAAAAGGTAAACAAGCACATGGAGGGGCCAATTGTGACAATTCCACTGGTTTGGCTGTCAAAGTATTTTGTGAAGCAAACTCAAATAATTAGCCTCTATATATAGTACATTTTCTATGTGCAAAATTTGAATTTGGGGCTAAAGTGTTCATACAAGGTTAGTGTGTTATAGCTATAGTTCAGGGCTACAGCATTAACTTGTAGTTAGAGTGTTAGTTTGGGGTTACAGCATTAGTTAGTTAGTGTATGAGCTCAGGGCTACAGGTTTAGGACCGTTACACACCAAACCAAAATTTCATCCAAAAATGCTACATATTTGTATGCATTTTTTTTTCTTTTGAATAATACACACTGGACAGATTTTTATTGTTATTCAGGCCATGCAAAAAAAAACCTTCATAAAGGTGATGCAGCTTCACAAAGAACGAAGCACTAAACAACCACTGGAATATCTTCAAGTGTAAGTATGCGTTGCTCCACACAGAACAAGCAAACAGTGACAGTGGGCTAATTTTCATTTTGGAAAAGTGAAAGTAACATGAAGAGCTCCATTGCTTCATGCAGAAGATTACACTTTGAGTGATTCCACATGTAACTCGGATGTTCATAGCCCAATTTGAGCCAAGTCATCATCTTGGTTGTCATCAAGTCAACAAAGACTGCAAAAATCAAACTTACATTAATACAGCAAACTTGGTTTGCTTAGGGGCTAAGACCATGTTTTTCAGTTTACACTTTAGCACATTAGCCCATGGTTCCAGTGGCCATCAAATTATAAATATTGTGAATCATTGCACCCCTAATAAACAATCAGGTTTAAACAGCAATACACTTGTACAGCAAAACATATGAACCAAACTGAACCTCATCGAAACTTTGAATATGTCTTTTACTGTGCCTAAAGCTCTTTTGTAAAGAGGTTAAGATAAATGAGGAGTGTTTATATGAGTCATGGTTAATGCGTATATCCTCAGCGGGCCTCATAGGGTCTGCAGTTTATCCCGTCTGAATCCTCTGTATGATTTTATTTGCTTAGGAATCTCTGTGCTCCATATTTATGCTTGCCAATCTGCAGAGAATAGACAGAAATACTCTGACATACTGCCTTCAGATGGAAAGAGGAGAGAAATTGTGTCCAAGATCGTGCAGCTTGGCGTGTGCTGTGAATGTTTTAGTGAAGAAACGTGAGCAATCAGCCTCAATAACCCGAATCGGTGGGCTGTGTTTTTATAGAACTTTCTGATTCACTGAATCAACAAACCTCTGAAAACTTAGACAAATAAGAAATAAAAACTATATCACTGCTGTTGTAAAACCCCTATATTTGAAAGCTTACTGTAATGTAAGGCGCTGTACACAAATCTGAGACAACCCCAAATTTTTTTCACTTCCAGTCAAAACAGACAATACGTTCACATTATTGATGTTTCAAAAATGGGACCACATTTTTAATAGAAAATTACACAGAAACCTCAACAACTACAACCCCAATTCCAATGAAGTTGGGACGTTGTGTAAAACATAAATAAAAACAGAATACGATGATTTGCAAATCCTTTTCAACCTATATTCATTTACATTTACAGCATTTAGCAGACGCTCTTATCCAGAGCGACTTACAAGAAGTGCTTTGTCAATCTAGAGAAAGTATCTTTGCTAGTTACCAATACCTTAGAGAAAAAGACAGTCGTGAGCTCAGATACTGCTAGAAACAAAATGTCACTGCAGACACCAAGAGAAAAAGAAACAGAGTTGAACGCAGAACTCTGTGCCATTCAATGCAATACAATAACAATAAGATGTGACACATGCAACACAGTGAAGTACAATAAAAATAAGTGCAGCTTATAATTCAATTGAATACATAACAAAGACAAGATAAACTTTATTGTTTTTCCCAAATATTCACTCTTTTTGAATTTGATGCCTGCAACACATTCCAAAGAAGTTGGGACAGGGGCATGTTTACCACTGTCTTACATCAACTTTCCTTTTAACAACACTCAATAAGCATTTGGGAATGGAGGACACTAATTGTTGAAGGTTTGTAGGTGGAATTCTTTCCCATTCTTGCTTGATGTACAACTTCAGTTGCTCAACAGTCTGGGGTCTCTGTTGTTGTATTTTGCGCTTCATAATGTGCCACACATTTTCAATGGGAGACAGGTCTGGACTGCAGGCAGGCCAGTCTAGTACCTGCGCTCTTTTACTATGAAGCCACGCTGTTGTAACATGTGCAGAATGTGGCTTGGCATTGTCTTGCTGAAATAAGCAGGGACGTCCCTGGAAAAGATGTTGCTTGGATGGCAGCATATGTTGCTCCAAAACCTGTATGTTCCTTTGAGCATTAATGGGGCCTTCACAGATGTGCAAGTTACCCATGCCATGGGCACTAACACACCCCCACACCATCAGAGATGCTGGTTTATGAACTCTGCGCTGATAACAATCCAGACAGTCCTTTTCCTCTTTGGCCCGGAGAACACGACGTCCATGATTTCCAAAAACAATCTGAAATGTGGACTCGTCAGACCGCAGGACACTTTTCCACTTTGTGTCAGTCCATCTCAGATGAGCTCGGGCCCAAGGCGGCGTTTCTGATGTTGATGATGGGTGTTGTTGATATATGGCTTTCACTTTGCATGGCAGAGTTTTAACTTGCACTTGTAGATGGAGCGACGATCTGTGTTCACTGACAGTGGTTTTCTGAAGTGTTCCTGAGCCCATGTGGTAATATCCGTTACAGAAGGATGTCGGTTTTTAATGCAGTGCCGCATGAGGGATCAAAGGTCACGGGCATTCAGTGTTGGTTTTCTGCTTTGCTGCTTACTTGTAGAGATTTCTCCAGATTCTCTGAATCTTTTGATGATATTATGGACTGTAGATGATGAAATTTCTAAATTCCTTGCAATTGCACGTTGAGAAACGTTGTTCTTAAACTGTTGGAGTATTTGCTCACGCAGTTGTTCACAAAGTGGTGAACCTCGCCCCATCCTTGCTTGTGAACGACTGAGCCTTTCAGGGATGCTCCCTTTATACCCAGTCATGAAACTCACCTGTTTCCAATTAACCTGTTCACCTGGGGAATTTTTTAAACAGGTGTTTTTTGAGTATTCCTCAACTTTCCCAGTCTTTTGTTGCCCCTGTCTCAACTTCTTTGGAATGTGTTGCAGGCATCAAATTCAAAAAGAGTGAATATTTGCAAAAAACAATAAAGCTTATCTGAACATTAAATATTTTGTCTTTGTAGTGTATTCAATTGAATATAGGTTGAAAAGGATTTGCAAATCAGTGTTCTGTTTTTATTTATGTTTTACGCAACGTCCCAACTTCAGTGGAATTGGGGTTGTAAATATAATGTCACATTTTTCACTGTGTACACTCTTTATCATTATTACAGCTTTCATTCTTTTCAGGGGACTTACTTTCAGTGTATCAAAGAAATCTGCAGGGATTTTTTTCCACACTTCTGAAGTTCAGTCTTGGTTTGGTTTGCCTTGAATTGGTTGATTCATTAGGTAATGCCAGTCCATTTCCTAAATGATGCTTGAATCAGCATGATCTGAATGAAATCTAAACCCAGAATCAATCACATGCAACAAGAAGAGTTTTGCTGTAAGTGTAGTGAAATTTGGATTCTATTGCACTACTTAATTCTCCTCTGCTTTAGCCAGCAGGCTGACACAATGTGAGTTATGCAGAACGTTGTGTTAGTCTGGGTTTCCATTAGAAAGGGATATCAGTACCAGAACTCTTGGAAAGTAATAGAAACTGATGCTTTGGTCGACTAGTGACTGCATTTAGTGCATCATGAGATTTTATATCACAACACTGATATTTAAGAATATAGAGTGAATTTATTCATTCAACCTCATGAAAAACTGTAGAACAGCCTCAGTTTATATCACAATATCTACATTTAAAGTGAGTTATTCATTCAATCTAATGAGAAACTGTAGAACAGCCTCAGTTTATATCTTAATACCTACATTTAAAGTGAGTTATTCATTCAATCTAATGAGAAACTGGAGAACATTACTCAGTTTATATCACAATACCTTTGGTGGACGAAGTACACAAATCATGTACTTGAGTTAAAGTAGAGATCCCCAAGTTAAAATATTACTCCAGCAAAAGTAGACCTCCCTTTAGACCTCCACTTGAGTAAAAGTACAAAAGTATTTGCCTTCAAATGTAATTAAGTATTGAAAATAAAAGTACTGTAAGATTAATTATGACTCTAATGTCCTATTTTCATTTTCATAACAAGACTCTTGCCTCTTTAACTCATTTTAGGTAAAAATACTCCAGTGTTACTCCTGGTCTTATAATAGATTCAATATTTTAATAGAATGTCATTAATTAGTTACTGATGTCTATTAAAATGATCATAAGCACAAAACACTGAAGCCAAACAATTTCCATTGGCTCTGAAATAACTTTTTGCAAACAAGCAAAGTTTCAGTTTAAGATTTATTTGCAACTCAGTTACAAGTTTAAGTTTAATAAAAACTTGCTTTAAACTCAGGATCACAAATGAGATTTCCTTTATTATATCGCACCTGTTGGTGTCTGTTCTTAAACATAAACTAGCAAAAATAAAAATTTACTCTAAAATGAAAATGTTTGTATAAATTCAGAAAAAGATGCGTCAGTCACGACTGCATATGTGGACATATTTCTATATTGTGATCTATTTACACAAACTTAGGTTAGTTCCATCATTTATGTTGAATAGACTCTCTCAAAATTCCATGCTGTTGCACTGACGTTGAACCGGATGCTTGCACAGGTCGGTTTGTCCAACAGGTCAAAACAAGCTCAAAACAAAGTGCCCTGACTGGTGCTCTTGCTTTGTTCTTCTTTCATTTTGACATTACATTTTTATACACACACAAACCTAAAGGAACAACAGATATTTGACTTTGAAATGTAGTGGAGAGAAAGTAAAAACTCACCCAAAATGGAAATACTTCAATAGAGTACAGATACATGAAAAAGTACTAAAGTACAGTAATAACATTTACTTCGTTACTGTCCACCACTGCACAATACCTACATTTAGAGTGAGTTATTCATTCAACCTAATGAGAAACTGTAGAGCTAAAAAGTTATTTCAGAATACCTAGATTATTAGTTATTCATTTAAAAGATTATTTATTTTTTATATACAAAATAACACTGTTAAGTCAGACCAAGGGTTTTTTGTTGTTGTTGTGTAACCAAGCTAATGTTAACATGGTGGTTAATCTGTCATTATTTCTTGCCTGTCCAGTTTTCATTATCTATAGTATCACAGTTAAGCTTGGTAGTGCAGCCTTTTAAAGAAGAAAATTGACATTATGTAACAACTCTAAACTCCAACTTTCACTGGGATTTAGAATATTTTGTGTAGCATATCCAACCTTGCAACAGTATCTATCAAGTAAAGAATGCATATGTGGGCAGGATATAGATAGATTAGATAGATCAGTTGTGCTCAGTTAATAAGGCCCAGCAACACGTTTTCTGGTTTAGCAAGTTGGTGTGCCTGAGCTCCACTCGCACAGAAACGTCAAATGTTCAATAAGGTGGTTTACATTCAACAGTGGAAAATAGTTCTAAGGGTTCAAAGGGTACTAAATGCCGGAGTGACAGGAAAACATTGTATTTCTTTGCAAATACCTTCTGTTAATAAAACTCTCTGCCATCCTATTTAATATCCAAATGCTACAGTGAATAATTGTTAAACTACCTTAACTACAGCTCTGAGGGGCAGGTCTTTTATAACGCTTCAAAGCTTCCAGCTTGCCCTATATAAACACCAGCACAATAACTCTTACCTAAGCAGTAGCCCTCCTGCAACGTTGCTTCAGCTAAAAAGGTGAAAGAAGGGATTTAGATGAGTTACATTATGAACAGAACCAGCATGGAAGCAAATATACTTAGCATTTGTTTTCAGTGTGGTTGGAATGCAGTTAAATCACTTAAAAAGGTCATCAGAAAACATCTACTTCAGCAAAGCTGTGTCTTTTATTAATGCTCAAGTTGAATAACGAGGTTATGTCATAAAAAAACTAACTGCACTGTGTTTGGCTTATTGCCAAAACAACATAGTGAAAGAAGAAATTGGACAGAAATAAATTAGACAGTTTACGAGAAAACTTTAAGTTGGCTTGACCAAGCCAAATAATAACACTTCAAAATGTAAAGCATTTGCAATACACTCTGGATTGTTTTCACTAACTTAATTTGGCTTATATAGTAATTCCAGACAGTTATTATGGCTGTACTATGAGGCTTCTATGGTATTCCACCTTTCTGGCATAAGAATGTTGCTTGGTGATTGCTAGGTGGTTGCTGAGCTCTTGCTAGGGTGTTGCTATGGTATTCCAGGTGGTTGCTAAGGTCTTGTCAGATGGTTGTTATGGGTGTCCAAGGTGGGTGCTAAGGTGTTGCTAGTCTTTTGCAGTTTTAGCTCAGGTAGTTGCTAAGGTGTTGCTGGGATACCTGTATGATTCTGACATAAGAGTAGTATCAAAAACATTTGGCTACAGAGTGTATACTGACTGTGGTGGAATAAGTGGCAGAGGTATAAACATTCTGTATTACAGAACTGGGATGATTCAGTTTCAGAATGTTAAATATTCCTGCATTCATTCCTATGGAAAAAATTAGAAATTAGTGTTTAAACAAATGCTGCATGAATACCGTAATTTGTTTAAAAAAAAAGCACAAGCAGCCTATTTGTGTATTTGCTTTGCCATCCTGTAAAATTTCATGGTTCTACTTTGAAAGCTGTAGAAAGAAATTTTGAATCATGAATAATAATAATAATAATAATAATAATAATAATAACAATAACAACAACAACAACAACAACAACAACAACAACAACAAGAGGAAAAGAACAGTTAAGTTGGCCTTTTCAAGCCAATGTAATAATTAAAAAAAAAAAATTTCAGTCAATATAGAGTATTTCAGTTTAGGCCTATAGAGCAGATCTTGTCTGAATCAGAACTGTAACGGTGGGGAGCGATGAGGCGGACGCACGTGCTGAAATAAGCGACTTTTATTATGGGCAAATCCAGGGTCATGGTCAAAATAGTCCAGGTTCATATAGCCAACACGAAGAGGAGGGACAGACATGACAAAAACGAACACAGAACTCCAAACAGCATAAACATAAAACCACCAGCACACTCAAACAGAACATTCAAACAGTACAAAGACCAACACAGACCAGGGCAAACACAGGGCTTAAGTACATGAGGGCTAACAAGGGATCACAAGACACAGGTGGAAACACAGGTGGGACCAATCAGGGGCAGAGTAACCAAACAAGGGGCCGGACTGGGCTCAAAACAAAAAGCATGTGGACTAGACCAAAACACAACACCAGCACATGGGGGAGTGGGAGGAGCCAAACGTGACAATAACCTTTAAATAAAAACTTTTACTGGTAGGACATTTTTATACCCAAAATTATTTTTTTGTGGTTTCAGACTGTATCAACAGATAAATTATGTTATTTCTGCAAATAAATGCTTGTAATTGACCTTTTTGATTGCTTTTAATTGCATATAAAAGCAACTAATTTGTCTGTTCTTTTAATAATCTGAATAATATTTGTCTAATCTTTTTTATATGAATTGTAAAAAATACTCTCTTACACATAATCAATAATTTTCAATAGAAAAATAATGCACTGAACTTACCTGTATCAAGAAAGATTTCTCAAGATATTTAGAATCATACATCACTGAAGTATGCATAATGACAGTGAAACAGGCCTTATAACTATCAACTACACATTATAATATTGAAATGTGCACTATAATGGTGAACTATGTATTATAATGGTGAATTATACATTGTAATGGTGAATTATACATTAATATTTTTAAAATATGCACTGCAATTTTGGAAAATGCTCTACTCATTATACAGGTAAAATAAGCACTGGAAAGATCAATTGTGAATGACTATGGTAAAATATTCACTATAGTAGTGAAATATGCATGATATCGGTGAACTATCTACTGTAATGTGGAAGTATTAATTGTGACAGGGAAATATACACTATAAAGGCAAAATATGTATATATGCATTATAACCATTAAATGTGCACTATAAATACAAAATCTGCATTATAACTGTGAAATATGCCCCATAAATACAAAATATGTATCATTTAACTAATTTATGCATTTTACTGATGAAATGAGTGCTGTAGTTATGAAATATGTTACATATATATTATAATGGTGAATTATACACTATAATGATAAAATATGCACAGTAACTGTGAAATATTCACCATAATAGTGAAATAACGCATTGTAACACTGATATGTGACTGACAAACGATTTAAAGGTTCTGTCACTGATGAGCTCAGGCCATAACAGAAATTTTGATTCATGACAGAAATCTTACCTCCATTCAGGACAGTGACTGACTTTCTAACACTTGATGAGCTCAGGCCATAACACAAATTTTGAGTCATGACAGAAATCTTACCTCCGTTCAGGACAGTGACTGACTTTCTAACACTGAGCCGTGAAGCCTGAAACTTTGACCTTCCACAGCTCCAGGAATGTGCTTCTGAACTTTGACAATGTCTACAGAGATATTTACAGAAGTTCTCACGTTTCACTTAAAAATAGTCATTCATCACCCAAAAAAGAGCGGTTCGACACACAAAACATCAATCTAACCCAGCTAACCTACAAAGATGAATTACCACCGTTTTATTTGATGTCTTCCACCTGTCCCTTTTAGTTTGTGTTGACTGCGCTGTTCACATGCTAAGAGGCCTGAAACATACGTTTTAATAATAAGACAAAGGCTTGATTTTGAAATCTCTGAAAAGTCTAGAGTCATTATTAAGTTGGTATCAAAGAAAAAAACTTGGCAACGCGACTCCTCCTACAGCTTTAAAACTAGAACCATGTATATAATGCTTGTAGCTCTACTTCTTAAGTCACCATCATACATGTATGCTTGCAACCACCTGGGATAACACAGCAACAGCCTGGCAACATCTTAGCACCCACCTGGGATACCACAGTAACAGTCTAGCAATACTATAGTGACTGCTTGGGATACCATAACAATGACCTGGCAACACCTTAACAATCCACTGGGATATCATAGCAACAGCATGACAACACCTTAGCAACCATCTTAGCTAGTTAGCAACTGCAAAGCAACACCCCATTGACCACCTGGGATGCCACAGCACCTTAGCAACCACCTAAAAACGACCAAGCATCATCTTAACAACAAGCTGGAATGTCATAGCAACCTTGAAGCAACACCAAAGTAACTATCAGGATTATTATTGTTATTTTAAATAAGTCAATAATTTTTTTACACACTTGCCCTTTCTAGCTGTTGTTTTGCTATACTGGTAACTAATAATAAGTACTTAATAACATTATTCATCATATTGTTATTCACATAATGAATTTTGTTTGGATTCTGTATGGACAGGTTTGAGTGTGGACTTCTGACTTTTTCCTGTTGCTTTGACATCAAAAATGGCAAAACAGCACAAAAAGGTATTTTTTTTGTCTTTTGACAAAACTGTACACACAACAGCATAACCTTTTATCAAATGTAAATCATAATAAAAGTATTTCCTCTTCTGTTTACAAACACATAAGTGGTATGGACTGAGGGTTTAGAATCTGCACTTTCCACACAATTTCTCCACTCGTTTCAATGAGCTATCAGTCAGCATAATTTTGTTATTATTGGCACGAAGCCTGACTTCTAAGGGTTAAATGCAAAGTTAAAGACTGACCCACTTTTCTCTGTCTCTCTTTTCTTTGTCCTCCACATTTACATTATTATATCTTCCCCTCAGGATAACTATTTTGATAGCTAATCCAAAGCTAAGGGGAAATGCTACATACATCAACATCGAGGCATCTTTCTCCATAATGTTGATGGATCGCAAGCGCGGGTACAGTTCATAGTTCAGGCTTTCCGCACCCGGCCTATCGTGTGTGCTATTGATTTGAGGCAGACTCCACTCAGTCATTAGCCTTATTACGAACTGATGGGCTATAATGAAAGGCCTATGAAAGGCATTCTAGGTTTCCTGCCAAACAGAGCACGCAGCCAAGGTCCCAGAGCCACTTTAGCCAAGAAAGCATGGCTGTTATCTTTGGAGCCTCAGCTAATTCTATTTGTCTCTGAGACCAAGAGTTTCTCAAGCACAACCAAAATCACCAAATAGTAAGTGAATCAGCTGTGCTCATTACTATGGGCTTGTTGTGGAAACAGAACCACAACTATAGATAGTAGATGTGAGCATATAGGCCTTTTCCATTAATTCTTAGCAATTTATCTACACAGCCTCCACCCACTACTGTGTACTGTCATAGCTATTGCTGTGAGGTTGTGCCAGTAAAATCTCATTTAACATAATGAGAAACAGTGCAATTTATATTGTAATACCTACCTCTTCAAATCTAATGTTAGCATTGTGGCTAATTTGCTAGTTGCGCTAAGCTACAACCACCCATTCCGATTAGGTAGCATAGCATTTTAAACTGGTAACACAACATATTGTAGCAAACCTAAACTCGAACCTCAGTCTAAATTCCTGAGGCTTATGGGATTTCTGCATAGATCAGACAGGTTTTTTGTCATGTAATTGAGCTAATATTAGCAGGGTGGCCAAGGCTATTTTGTGCTTGAACAAGTTGAATCCAAATCTGGCACATCCCAGATTGAAGCACCTACTTTGCTATTTTATGAATCCTGCGCCTCATTTACATAGTAAACACATTCATATTTGAATCTGTAGAGCTGCATCAAGAAAAATAATGATAATACTAAATAATAAAAAAAAGTAGTATTGTAGCACCTCCTGTTTGGATATGTGGTGACAAAAACAGCTTTAAAACAAACTCTGACTCTGTTTATCACTCGCAAATGTGCTGTGATTGTTCATCCTTCAATAGAGCTCAGTAATGCTGAGCTAAACCACTTGCCTGTGACATTGATTTATGAACTACTCAGCATTAGAAGCTGTTTGTTTACATTTGGGATACACACAGATGTGCTTTGACATGTAACCTTATTGATAAACTCATTAGTCATATGATCCAACATTATGGGGATATAATTCTGTTATATATATATAACTCTCTGTAAAACTCTTTAGCTGATTCACCTTTTTTTCTGTTCTGGGACCTCCTTACCACATTGACCTACTCAGTGTTCCGGTACCTCATCATTTACAAATGAACCCCTATGATGCCTAATTCTGTGTTGTTTTCTACCGGTTCAGTTTTGAGTGGCTATAACAACACAGTAAATCTCACTAGCATAGCGTTTTAAATAGGAAACTCAGCATTATGCAGAGAATCTAAACAAGAATTGCTGCAGTTTTTCATTAGGAAATGTTGTCATGTACAGGTTGTCATGTGATGATGACAAATAACACATTAATGATGACCTGAGCAGAACTTTGGCAGTCTCTTTGATTTGTTTAAGCTGAAAATAAAGGAATGAGGATGCAAGAACTCAGCACCATCATGTTCAGCCTGTGCTATAAATACACAAAATTACATTTTGTAGTATTTCCATTGGCATAAGATAACTTTAAGCAGTCAGACATCTGAGAGGATTCCCCAGGCCCTCTGTAGCAACTACACTCATATATAGAGAAAAGTATATAGAGAATATAGAGATGGTATATGCAGAACTATATCTCAAGCATATAGAGCAAAGTATAAAAAGAATCAGATGAATATACATGAGTCATTCTACTGAACTGGTTTAAAGTCAACGTTTAGCACACATAACTTATGCTACTTATGTTTATTTTATTAACACTAATGATTGAACCCCCCATTTTTGTCACTACCAAAACAATCATAATATACCCAAAATGTTTGGGAATGTTTCAGTAGTGTTATGATTGTTCTGGTAGTCAAACTCAACGGAACTCAAAATACTAGCCAGTATGTGACTAACACAACTTTAAATAGCTGTTCATGATATTATATGAGTTTTCATTCCTATACTAAAAGAAGTTGACTTAATTGCAGAAAATATGGGTTTAAGGAGTGACAATTCTTACACATCAATTTTCACACTTTAGGACACATTTCCATTAAAACAATAGAATGTAACGACTCACCATGTGGCCATGAGGGACAGGGATGCAGTCTCAATTCCTGCTCTAAAATGCAGAGGTGTGGCTAAAATAAGGCTCCGCCTCTGGACTAAAACTTTGGAAGAGACACTTTCCAATAGAAAGTGTTCTACAAATGAAGATTTTGTATATATTTAGCTCATTACTATCTCAATGAATGTGTTGGAGTTAAACAGATCATTACATAGCCCCTGTAAATATTTAAGATCTGAATATCTGATTGTTTTTTGTTTTTTTTTTATACCACAGAACTAATTTGGTATAGAAGTCCATATAGATATGTATATAGAGAATACAGAGGACTGTATGTAATACCCCTACTGTCTTGTATTTCCTTTTGCCAAGTCAACCATTTTGTAATGAATCCCAAAAAAATTATGCATCAGGAGAAACTCTGGGATACTCATTAAACAATGCTGCACAGTAGCTACCCAGTGCTATTGCATTCCCTCCCTAGTCCTGCAATATCTAGGAGGATGTCTGGTTAACCTGTTTTCACATTATTCTTGTCCTTGCTTTGGCAGAACATTAAGGTCAAGTTCAGGTTTCTGGCTGCAGTGCTGTGGAAGTGGGAGTGAGTATAAGTTTCTTTACACTGTCTGGCTAAACTTTACAGACAGTTTTTCTTCTTTTGACATCTGAAAAGCCCCTTTAAAGGTAGAGGTTTATCATAACACAGCTCTGTCCTGCTGCTTTTGTATATTTAGTGTCTTCCTTAGTATGAAGTGCAGGTTTTGTCTAAATAATAATTTCCAAAATTTTGTTTGTTCTGTTCCCTCCAGGTTTTTGTCTAATTCTAGCAGAATTTTAAATCTCACAACACATTGACTTATTAGATTATAATAATGACTTGTTATGTCAAAATGACTTTCTGTGTCAAAATAATGGCTTATTATTCCAAAATAATTAATTACTTTACTGAAAAATAAAAAAACATTTGTACATAGTGTATTTAAAAAATAAGTCATCTTAAAATCTTGGAAAAAATGTGAATATTCTGAGAAACTAAATCAATAATTTGACAAAATATGTCAATTTGGAATAATATGTAGATATTTTGAGAAGATAAGTCATTCTGAGATACAAATTCACCTTTCACAAAAACTAAGTTTTTTTAAATACTCAGTAGATATTGAGTCATTATTTTGAGAGGCTAAGAGAATAGTTTAAAATATGTAATTATTTCAAATATAAAAAGTCAATATTTCATGAAACTAAGTAATAATGTGGGAAAATATGTCATTATTTCAATATACTATATACATTTCAATATAAAGTCAATATTTTGAAACAAGTATTTTTTATTCTGATAAATATGCCAATAGTTTGATAAAATAAGTAATTATTTCAAGATATTAAGTCAATATTTCAAGAAAATTCATCATTATTTCAAGATACTATATCAATTTTTAGAAAAAATAAGTCATTATTTTAACATATTAAGTCAATATTGTTGTCAGAAACAGAGAAAACACTGATGATATATGGGCTTCTGTACATACTGAACCTCCTTTAGGTCCAAAAGTGGTGTAAACATCTGAAAGGTTTGAGTGTTGATGAGTGCTGATATCACAGCAAGGGGAGAACATGGACGTGGCCTTTGGCTTTAATCCCAAGATAGCCAGTCATTAATATTGGCATTAATGAAATTCACTTATGACAATGTTGATTAGTAAGCCAGTGATGATTTGCTGTAAAAGAAATTCTGAGACGTCTATAACAGCACAGAGAACTGGGGCAGGTCTGTATGTGACACCAGAGCTCAAATCTTTTAAGAACGTGTGAAATGTGTGTTTTCACCACTGAGATATCCTGGTTTATCATGACAACATACTGTAAGTCACCATTTTCCATGATGCCATGCGGATAGAACTCCTTTCTCAATCTCTTAACGTATTGTGAACTGAAGGAGGTGTCCAAGAAACCTGTTTTTGTTTGACAGGTGAATTCCATGGCTACCTTCTACATGAGGAAATCCCCTCTGTGTCATATTTAAAATGACCTTTGCCTTCTGTGCATTTGTCTGGCATGTGTCTAACTGTTCCATGCTAGCCTGCCTTTAGCGTCTGGCTTGTCGATGCTTCGTTGAAGGCTCATCGAGCTGTGCATGAAAAGTGGATCCATGTGATGTGACTGTTGAGTCTGTGAATGTTTATGCTTCAGCCCATCTGTGCGAGAGTTAGCTGTTGATGGCCTGAATGTGTTAAAAGCAAAAGTTTAGAACGCTAACCCACATATTTTCACTTAGGTTGGAAAATCACATGACTCTTCTATCTTGTGTTGAAATGTAGTGTAACACTATGACAGCTGTTTTAATATTTTCATCAACACTGAAACATTTTGAAACCTCAACAGGTTCATTCATTCTCTTTGGGTTGAATGAATAACTCTCTCTAAATGTAGGTATTGTGATATAAACTGAGTCTGTTCTACAGTTTCTCATTAGGTTGAATGAATAACTCTCTCTAAATGTAGGTATTGTGATATAAACTGAGTCTGTTCTACAGTTTCTCATTAGGTTGAATAACTCACTCTAAATGTAGGTATTGTGATATAAACTGAGTCTGTTCTACAGTTTCTCATTAGGCTGAATGAATAACTCACTCTAAATGTAGGTATTGTGATATAAACTGAGTCTGTTCTACAGTTTCTCATTAGGCTGAATGAATAACTCACTCTAAATGTAGGTACTGTGATATAAACTGAGTCTGTTCTACAGTTTCTCATTAGGTTGAATGAATAACTCACTCTAAATGTAGGTATTGTGATATAAACTGAGTCTGTTCTACAGTTTCTCATTAGGTTGAATGAATAACACTCTCTAAATGTAGGTATTGTGATATAAACTGAGTCTGTTCTACAGTTTCTCATTAGGCTGAATGAATAACACTCTAAATGTAGGTATTGTGATATAAACTGAGTCTGTTCTACAGTTTCTCATTAGGTTGAATGAATAACACTCTCTAAATGTAGGTATTGTGATATAAACTGAGTCTGTTCTACAGTTTCTCATTAGGCTGAATGAATAACACTCTAAATGTAGGTATTGTGATATAAACTGAGTCTGTTCTACAGTTTCTCATTAGGTTGAATGAATAACTCACTCTAAATGTAGGTATTGTGATATAAACTGAGTCTGTTCTACAGTTTCTCATTAGGTTGAATGAATAACACTCTCTAAATGTAGGTATTGTGATATAAACTGAGTCTGTTCTACAGTTTCTCATTAGGCTGAATGAATAACACTCTAAATGTAGGTATTGTGATATAAACTGAGTCGTGTTCTACAGTTTCTCATTAGGTTGAATGAATAACTCTCTCTAAATGTAGGTATTGTGATATAAACTGAGTCTGTTCTACAGTTTCTCATTAGGCTGAATGAATAACTCACTCTAAATGTAGGTATTGTGATATAAACTGAGTCTGTTCTACAGTTTCTCATTAGGCTGAATGAATAACTCACTCTAAATGTAGGTACTGTGATATAAACTGAGTCTGTTCTACAGTTTCTCATTAGGTTGAATGAATAACTCACTCTAAATGTAGGTATTGTGATATAAACTGAGTCTGTTCTACAGTTTCTCATTAGGTTGAATGAATAACACTCTCTAAATGTAGGTATTGTGATATAAACTGAGTCTGTTCTACAGTTTCTCATTAGGCTGAATGAATAACACTCTAAATGTAGGTATTGTGATATAAACTGAGTCGTGTTCTACAGTATCTCATTAGGTTGAATGAATAACTCTCTCTAAATGTAGGTATTGTGATATAAACTGAGTCGTGTTCTACAGTTTCTCATTAGGTTGAATGAATAACTCGCTCTAAATGTAGGTATTGTGATATAACTATAATTACTTTCTACAGTTTCTCGTAATATTACATGGGATTTTCACAACTGTTCTGTAAAGTTTGTCCAACCCAGCAACAGTAGCTATGAAAGCAAAAGAAATACAGAATATAGACCAGTTTTGGCATGTGTGCTGAAATAGGTCTGGAGTGTGGTGGATCTGCATCCTCATATGCCCTGATTGCTGCTAGATCAAAGCCTTTCAGCACTGACAGCTTCGGCCTGTTTGTGCAGCAAACACATGAGTATTCACAGAGCAGTGTGAGGAGACACAGAGACTAAACACACACACACTCAAAGCCGGTCAGGGAGCCTGAAAGAATCAGCACCTCATAAGAAACATCGCTGAGGCATGCCCGGAGCGGTGGGCAGCCCAATCCGCAGCGCCCGGGGAGCCGTTCGGGGGTTAGGTGTCTTGCTCAAGGACACCTCAGTCATATGCTGTCTGCTCTGGGGATCGAACTGGCAACCTTCCGGTCATGAGGCTGGATCCCTAACCTCCAGCCCACGACTGCCCCCATTAGCAATAAAACAAACTTTTCCTCCGGGAAGATCACTGATTTCCTCTCAGTGGTGCCATACTGCATGCTGGAAACTAATGCTAGCCTAATGCTAATCCTTTATCAGAGAAACTGATAGACATCAGAAGGACATCTTCTATTAGCCTAAATACAGGAATGGACTAGCCATTGGGAGGACTATTGACAATTCTCAGAGAGAGTAAGGAAGAGAGAAATGCATGGTTTCTAATGTGGACCTATATAAATGAATAGAGACGGCATGGAACAAATGGCATGTGCCTAGCAAATACTGTAGTGTACATATCTACATGTGTTAGTTGCCCATCACATTCTCAGTGTGTGGCTATTGGCCAGTTACGCAAATGCTGCCACCTCCAAACCAAGGCATAATGATAACAACCATGAAAGTTAAACAATGAAGGGTAGTTAAAGAGAGATGAAGGAATCTCCAAAAAGTGTAAGGGTGAAAGAGGTGTGGTTTTTGAGGGTTGTGGTAGGCAGAAGGTCACTGTGGTTTAAAGTTTGCCCACTAAAAATTTGCAGTGGCACTTTCAGTTGTTGGCACAAAAAGAAAACAGGCAGAAAGGTTTGGTTGAAAAGAAGCAAAAGACTAAAACCGTCTACAATGAGGTGTCAAAATCTGTCACTTCACAAACAATCTGTATGGTGATGAAAATGAGAAATAATGATTAAAACTGTCTGTGTTTTGTCCCGGTAAGCACAAACACATTCAAACTGCATTATCAGCGAATAAATAGTGTAACTAAAAGCTGCAATCAATACACTCTTTAATTGACATGCTGGTTAGACTAAAGTTCTTTAATGAAATTCGCATAAATAGAGTAACTCAGTATATTTTGGCAATTAGTTTTTTTCATCTTTGGTTTTGAAAGTTGTTACTGAAAATGTGTGTGTTTGCTAGATCCTTCTGGTGTGGGTTCATTGCAGTTTGTTCTTTAAAGGATGAACACCCAAGCAATTTGTGTGCTAATAGCACCCCCTGCTGGAGAAACTTCAAACTGTTAGTTGGCACTTCCAAAGGCCACTTTCACATGCTTTGTCATGACATATTATATTTTCATAATTTTACAACTTTAAACATTTCATTTTTATTTAACAAGTTGTTTAAAACTAAATTCGTTCTTTCAGCTCTCTCAGTTCTCTTTCCCAACATAATGATTGCTGCCAGCATTACAGTAAATTAAACGCATAAATAAAACTGCAAATTATGCATAACAAATGCTTTTATTTTCAGTTTAACATGTTTTTGAATTTCAGTTTTGGGCAATAATTTCAGTCCAGTTCATAACCTTTTTCACATTGCCTTGCATGTACAGCACCCTGCATGTACTCAGAGAGCTTGTAGATCATGAATGGTTTTAAAAATATGTTTCTCAAAATTATCATAAAACAAAGTCTATGTCATCAGGCAGCATGTTCATAACCATTGAAGGAGCTTTTAGAGGTGGCCGTTTGGTTCCTGTCATCACAATTCTGACTTGGCAAGTTTTATAGAACAGAGCATTTGACACCAAACCACTCTGAATGACTTTATTTACATTTTAACCATTTAATCGTGCAGGGATTCTGAAAAATTAATAGAGTTCTCCTTAAAAAAAATATTCCTTTCCCTATTCAGAGTTTTATAAAACTGAAATGAAATGGTTGTGCAATAGTTGGACACTTTGTAAGTTTTGTCCATCTCAGGTTACCAGAATATTCATTATAAAATGAGCTAGTGAGCTTGGCTTTGCTAAAGCAAAGCAAGACATTACAGTGTTATAGCTCAACGCTCGTGTTTATGCTGAGCCTGTCTAAACATTTGAGAAGCGCATGGTCAAATGGACCATGGCAGCAGATTTTATCATAAACCTGTTATGTGCAAACTTTGCAGGAGGGCCATTTGGACTCTCCTGCCAACAGAGTGGGACAGTCTGAACTGTCCAATCAGCAAATACCATAAAACACAGTCTGAAAGGCTTTCTGGAAGAAAGGCTTTTTCTCAGAATACCTTTACACAGAGCCAGTTACTTTAAAGAGCCCATATCACGGGGAAACTGATTTATAAAAATGTAATATGTAGACATTATGAAAGTTTAGAAATGTATTGTTCACTCCCCTGTCCAGGTGAAAATTGAACTACATAACAGGGTGTCACGATTGGCCCCTCCCGGTCCTGTCCATGTGTTCGTGTTTTGTTTTGGTCTAGTCCACATGTGCTTTGTTTTGGTTTCCTAGTCCGGCCCCTTGTTTTGTGAGACCACCCCTGATTGTCGCCACCTGTTTTCTGCCTGTCCCTCATTATTCCTTTATAAGCCCCGTGTTTACCCTTTGCATTCGCTGGTCTTTGTACTGTTTGTTGTTTGTTTGTGCGGTTTGTTGGATGTACTGGTCGAAGTGTAAGTGTTGTTTGAAGAGTTTTGTTTATTTGTGGTCTGTTTGGAGTTCTGTGTTCATTTTGTCATGTCTGTCCCTCCTGCTCTCCATATTAGCCATTTGAACCTGGACCGTTTTGACCATGACCCTGGATTTGCCCATAATAAAAGACACTTATCTCAGCGTATGCGTCCACCTCCTTGCTCCCGCGTTACACAGGGTGTTCTTTTTGTGATTTAACAAAAATATAAAAAAATTACATATAGTCATATGCAAATGTTTGGTCAAATTACATGTTTTGTTGAATTTCTATGAGATAATAACTGAACCCCTTAAAATTCCAGCTATATTACATACTAAGGTCTATTATTAGTAAGGTATTATGATATAAACTGGGTTGTGTTCTACAGTTTCTCCTTAGGTTGAATGAATAACTCACTCTAAATGTAGGTATTGTGATATAAACTGAGTCTGTTCTACAGTTTCTCATTAGGCTGAGTGAATAACTCACTCTAAATGTAGGTATTGTGATATAAACTGAGTCTGTTCTACAGTTTCTCATTAGGTTGAATGAATAACTCACTCTAAATGTAGGTATTGTGATATAAACTGAGTCTGTTCTACAGTTTCTCATTAGGTTGAATGAATAACTCACTCTAAATGTAGGTATTGTGATATGAACGGAGTCTGTTCTACAGTTTCTCATTAGGCTGAGTGAATAACTCACTCTAAATGTAGGTATTGTGATATAAACTGAGTCTGTTCTACAGTTTCTCATTAGGTTGAATGAATAACTCACTCTAAATGTAGGTATTGTGATATAAACTGAGTCTGTTCTACAGTTTCTCATTAGGTTGAATGAATAACTCACTCTAAATGTAGGTATTGTGATATAAACTGAGTCTGTTCTACAGTTTCTCATTAGGTTGAATGAATAACACTCTAAATGTAGGTATTGTGATATAAACTGAGTCTGTTCTACAGTTTTTCATTAGGTTGAATGGGATTTTCAACCCAATGAAAGTGTACTGTAAAGCTTGTCCAAACTCAGAACAGTAGCTATGAAAGAACACGTTTGTGGGCGGAGCCTGGAGAGATCAGTTGAAAAAAGTCTGTAGCCATATTAACAGGGATAAAGTTAAACACTGTGTAATTCACACATTGCAATGGAGAACAAGGATCCTCTGCCTACCCCTCTCTCTCAGCATGTATTGCCTTGACAAATCTCCCTGGAAGTTTCCATGAACCCCACCCACTCTGAGACTGGACAGCCGCTGCTCTGAGCTGTGGGATGATATTTACCTTTCTATCCGAGCCAAAATCTCTTCTCTCCTTCCCTCCTCACCGTCTGTCTGCAAGGCAGTTTCCCCTTCTACTAGACAGTGTAGAGGACACCTACTTTGCTTCAAAGTAGATTGAGTATTGCTCCTTTTGTGTCAGTCTAAAATCTGATGCCTCCCCATATCTCTTTTTTTAATGAAAACCGTGGCATAATTAAGAAGGAAAGGTGTAAACAAAGTAGCTCATAGTGGTTTGGTCTGAAATGTGCTGTTCTAAAGTCTCTATTATAGAGAAATGAGACAAAATTGTTTACAGTAGTGGTGATAGGAACCAGACATCCTAAAAGCTCCTCACATAAAGTTATAAAAGTCTTTCATGACAGAGGGGTACATTCAGGTCGTTGTTAAGCAAACAGATTTTTTTTTCGATTTACCACCATCAATACTCAGGAGACACAGGTACATTCATGGTTTTGGATAAAATGGCTATATGTGTGTTGTAGACATCATGACCCTTGGATGGTAGGTGTACCTATAGTCAAACATTTCTCACCAAAACATTATGAATCAGTTGTGTACATCTCAGCCAGTAAATTATGCAGAACTTTCAAAAAAATGGTGGAATTCCCCTTTTAAACCAAATATGGTATTGCTAGAAAAGTGCATTTCCTGAAGAAAATGCAGAGTGATCAACAATTTGCAATTGATTGCTAGGGTGGTGATAAGCAGTTACTGTGGTGTTTTAGGTTTTTGCTAGGGTGTTGCTAGGTGGTTGTTATGGTGTTGCTAGGAAGTTGCTATGGTATTCTCAGTGGTTGCTAGGATGTTGGTATGTTGTTGCTATGGTATCTTAAGTGATTTTTAAGGTGTTGCTAACTGGTTGCTGTGGTATCTCGGGTTGCTAATGTGACCAAGGTGGTTTCTAGAGTGTTGCTAGGTTGTTTATATGGGATCTACAGTGATAAGGTGATCTAATATTTGAAACTATATAAATAAAAAATATCTCTCAATCTATCCTTTACGTGGCTGCAGGTCACGTGTGCCCATGAAGGGATTCTGTTTTGGCGGAATTGAGCACAACAGCTGTCTAAAATAGCTATCTGCAGTGTTCAGCAATACAGGGGGATTTTGTGCCTCTATATACCTCACAATAAGTCATGCTGACCACTTATGTTATGCCTGACATGGAGTATTTGTCATCCTGGCAGTAGGTGGTGCCCTGACAGTGTATGTGTTCAGGGCTACCTCATGCAATGTGTTTTATTAGTCAAATGTGAACAGAAGGAATACTTATACAGGTCCATTACAGCACACTACAATTCTCTGCTCTCTTTCAAGCTACGCAAGCACAGCTCATTAGTGGGAGGCTACTTTTATCGTTGAAAGCTTTCTCAAAATTTGGGTTATTTTTAAAGTGTAATTATTGCAAATATTATGCAAGCAAGCTGATATCTCATAAGAAATATACTCAAACAAGCCAGGTGTGTTGGGACGTTTAGGAAGTGCCATTGGATTTTGGACCTTTCATATTGTTGAGATGAAACCGGTTGCTGAATATACACGTTTGGATTTGGGCAGTAGTTCTAACAAACTGACTGCATCAGCAAAAATGGCTCCAACTCAACCGCAGATAAACATTTGGCCATTTTGCCTCACTTTTTGCACTACTTTCAGTTTCTCTGCCGCTATACAGCATTTGTTATCGAAATCCTTTTCCTTTTAACAGCAAAATCCAGATTTAGAGTAGTGAACCCTCTTTCAAAGGAATAACAGAAAATCTAATTTATACAAATCTTTAGGATATTAAATTCAGGTTTCAAGAAACTACTATTTAGCTAACATTTATTGCTAACATACTTCAGTCCATATTTCTTGAAAACTGTCATACAGAGTCTGAAGCCACATACTCAAGTGTATTAGAGATTACTGAACAACTCTACATGGTTTGAAACAAGAATCTAATGATTTAGGCATGCAGTTATGCTCATTTGTTGCTGTAAAATCTTGTTATATTCATGCTAGCTTGTTAGCTGTATTAGCCTTGTGAAAATAGATTGATGTAATATCTACAGGGAACAAAAGTAGTGTGCATTTTAGAGCATAATTTCAATTTAGTTGCTGCAGTTTGGTGCAGTGTGTAGCACTGTTGCCTCAGAGCAAGAGGGGCATGGGTTTTATTCCCCCGGTCGGGCGACCAGGGTTCTTTCTACGTGCAGTTTGCATGTCCTCCCCGTGTCTGCATGGGTTTCCTCCCACAGTCGAAAGATGGGTAGTCAGGTGAATTGTAGATGCTATTTTAGCCCTGTTTGTGAATGTCTGTATATCTGCCCTGTTATGGCTGGTGACCTGCCCATAATGTTTCCTGCCTTCCACCCAGTGAGTGCTGGGATAGGCTCCAGCACCCCTTATGACCCAGGAGGAAAAGTGGCTTAGAAAATGTGTGTGTGCACTCAAACTTTTTAGACTTTTGCACAAGTCTAAAGTTTCAGTGCAAAACCAAACAAACTTCTTGACACTAAACATCTTGGCTAACTGACTATATTTAACTTAATTTAACTGATTTATTTTTCAAATCTGCATAATTGAAATTGACATGAAATTGTGAAAGAAGCCAGAGGTTGTGTGAACACAAATATAGCCATCTCAGACCACCAGGGAACTGGTACACCTCCTCTGAGGTTTTATATGTAATGTTGATGATGGGAACATGGTGAAAAATCTGAAAAAAAAAAGTTTTCTTTGGGGACTATTTTGCCTCGCAGGACCCTGCATGTATCGTCCCCCTGAATTGAGTTTAGAAATACATCTTAGGCCAAAACTGTATCTCAAAAGTATTGTAAACGTTTCATGTAATAACTTTCTTTGAGGGAGCTTTCAGAGGTGGACAGATAGATGTCTGGTTCTTCACCACCACTCTGAACAAGTCCGGTAAGTTTCTTTAGAACGGAGCATTTCACACCAAACCACTCTAAATGGCTTTGTTTACATTGTAACCATTTATTATGCAAAATTTTTTAAAGATGATTCCTCTTTGAGTTGCAGTTGTATCAAGTAGATTTAATAACACAATAACTTTATTCTGGTGGCAGAACATTCAAATCATTTGTGAGAAATATTGACATTTTCAAGGTTCACTACAGTCTGTGTTTGAGTTATTATGGGATTGAAAAGCAGCTGTATGTGACTCTGCCCTGAAAACTCTCATGCGGTTCAGACTTTTAGTGCAGCATCCTTTTTTGGCCGACGTTTGAACCATATTGTTATTCTTTAGTTTAAGGTTTAGTGGAACTTTCAGATTTACACCCTGCAGATCACTTCTCTCCGTATGGCTGTGAAGCGTATGTGGCTTTCTTGGATCTGCACCAACTCTAATAAAATTATTCAGATTCCTGAAAGACTGCAATGGAAAAATAAGCTCTCCACATTTTGGATGATGAGGAGCACCTCATCCAATTACTGCAAAACACCTGTTGAATTTTAAACAACGGAATAGCAAGATGTCGAGTCCAATCAGTGAAACAATAGACTATAAACCACGTGAATCCGGCATGTGGTTTGTTTAGCCAGCTGTGTGACTGGACACGTGCACAGTTTAGCTGTGGTTCAATCTATGCTGAACATAACTCTAACTGAAGGAACAATGAGGAAACTGCCCACTGGGTTTGTCGGACACTAGAGGACGCACCTGAATGAGTCCCAATAAATGTGGAGCAATTGTACATTTTTATGCAAAACTACTGTTATATTTTGAGTGTTATAACACCACTTATAGGACTTTAAAACAGTGTTATATTTTCACTCATGTAATTAGTGCACAAATGCACAAACCGCTTTACTCAGCCAATGAGCTGATCAGCTCACCAAGCAATTAGCACTTAGAAACAGTAATGCCAACCAATCAGCAGTCAGTAGCAGTAAAGCCAACAAGACAGCACTCAGTAGCATTACTGGCCAACCAATATGCATTCAGTAGCAGTAATGATAACCAATCAGCACTTAGTAGCAGTAATACCAACCAGTCACTACTCAGTAGCAGTAATGCCAACCAATTAGCTCTTGGTAGCAGTAATGATAACAAATCTGCGCTCAGTAGCAATAATGATAATCAGTCAGCATTCAGTAGTAGTTTCACCAACCAATCAGCACTTGGTAGCAGTAATGACAACCAATTAGAACTGTGTAGCAGCAATGCTAACCAATCAGCACTTAGTACCAGTAATCCAGTAATTTTTTTGTTGTTGTTGTTTTTTGTAGCTGTTTAGCTCTCTGAGGACTTGCTTGTGGGCATCGACAGTTTAGGCCAGATCGCCCTTAAACTGACTCTGGATAAAGCAAACCAGCAGAGAGCATTATAGAGATAATTATGGACCTACTGCCTCCTAGTGGCCATAGGCCAAATGGCTACAGAAATGGGGTATTTAGGCAATTATTTGAGGTATTTAGATAATTAGTCATTCTGTTCAGTAGTCAAGAATGCATTTTGAATCCAGTCTAATAATAAACCAAACTACAGTGACAAACTGCAATCAGACAGAATCTTGTTTCATTACAAAATGCCCCTAAGTAAACAGGACATTTGTCCTGTTTAAAAACATGCAGTCATCCTAGGTAGAAAGTACAGTCCAATTACATTTTCTTGGTATGATTCACCTTTATATATTTCTGTGCTTATGTATGTATGTATGCTTACTGTATGTGCATTAATAACTGGACAGTGACATAGGTTTTGTTTTTTCTCTTGACTTCAGCAAACCTACGTTTCATTTTTTACTGTGCAGTGAATGTAAATGATACATTGAGTTCACTTTAATTAATTGTGTACATAACTACCGCATGAATAAAGTATATTACATCAACACAGTTGTTTTTCAGTTTGAAAATAATTTTGCAAATGTATTATGAATATTAATATGTATCTAAAACACATACATAGAACAAATGTAGAATAATATTATATATAGGTTTTGCATATATATTCAAATGCAAGAGTCATATAGCATGTTGTAATATTGTAGTACTTACATTGAACTATCAAGTATGTAGTGTTTATGTATATCATCGCTTCTTTTGATTTTTACGTTTCTACAGCATTTGAATGTGGCATTTGCCCTTTACACTGTCTGAAAATTTCCTGACTATTGGACTAATAGAAATGTTCCAAAATTGTTTGGAATAAATTCTCTTTACATTAACTTACATTGAAAGTAATGTTCTTGCCCCTTCCTATAAAGTTACCATTTTGGAGATACTTGTTTTTCTTTTATATATATATATATATATATATATATACACTGTCTTTTAAAAATTTTAGAGAATACTTTTAGAGAAAACTTTACACTATCAACACTATCAATTGTTGCTTTCTAACTACTTTAACATCACCAGATGACACGTAGCAAACATACTTGTCAGACTCTAAAGAGGAACTCAACAAACGGCTTCTTTACAATCAATGAAGTTCCAGCTAAAGCTCAAGTTGACCGATTAATCAATGATATGTATGTGATTCAATGTGTGTCAGTTATTCAGAATATGTTTTTGATGTATTGAAAGGGAGTACAGTACTGAATACTTTCAGGACAGAGTATTCAGTAATGAGCCATCATCAGCCAAATTTTTTTAATTATTATTAAGTATTCTGTTGAGCCCTGCGATGGACTGGCGACCTGTCCAGGGTGTATCCTGCCTTCCGCCCGAAGACTGCTGGGATAGGCTCCAGCATCCCCCCGCGACCCTGACGGAGAAGCGGCTTAGGAAATGGATGGATGGATGGAAGTATTCTGTTGAACTCTGAATGTGTAGTTATATAACAATCTGTGCTACATTACATTCTGTATTTACTCAGTAACAGAAACACCTCCGTAACATTAAAATGTATTTTATTATATTTAATTTATGCAATACAGCATACAGACTGATGTGTAATGTGTATCTATTATCCTCAATAAACAAGAGTGACAGAGAAATGTATTCTATGTCATAATATAAAATCATTTAAATTTAAGCATACATAAGATCACAGTCATTTTATATACAGTGTCACCACAAAGTAAGATGGAAAACCAGTGCAAACAAAAGAAGCCTTTTACATTAAAGAATATGGCACACAAAGCAGAACTGACCAAGCTGTTAAAAGCCATGATGGTTTTATCCCATTTGACTGTTAACTGCTGTCTTCTATTGAAACACATGCTCAATTATCCTCTCCAGGCTCCATCCACAAATGTGTTCTTTCATATGTACTGCTGCTAGACTGGACAAGCTTTCCAGAACACTGTTAAAATCCCATTCAACATAGTGAGAAACTGTAGAACACGACTCCGTTTATATCACAATACCTACATTTAGAGTGAGTAATTCATGGTATTCACTTTGCATGTGTGTGAAAGGCCACACTGTTAGAATAGGTTACAATATTATGATACTAAGGCTGTTTCCACAGCTAATTTGTTTTCTAATGTCCACACTGACTTTGAATCATTGTAAAATTGCATCTTTTTAATTTGGTTGGACCCAATTATACACGTGGGCGTTCTCTGATTGGTCAGGAATTTGGCAAGGATGCTGCCACTCTTTCATGTTTGCTCCCATTAGTGCCAAAAAAGCCAACATATTTTACTAGCTTCTTTAGCACACACAATAAAATCTATCTAAATAAATCTATCTATATATATTCTTGATAAAATGTATAATCAGGACGCATGGAGGTGGCTTATGCCTAGCACAACCACAAAAATATGATCCTTGATCCATCAAATGCAATCATTTTATTGCTCATCTGGCATTATTGTGCATCAAAAAAACGATCGAGCACCTGAAAAAGAGTTTAAGTTTAAAGCAGGAAACTTGGCAAGCCTCTAGATGAACCAGAATTCATGCCGATATTGAATTTTCCCATTTTGCTGTGGACCACCATAAGAATGTGTGCCTACCAGCAGCAAACTGAATAAAGGTTTCATTTGGAAGCAGAACAAAACCCTCACATTTTGACAGACCATGATTTAATTGTTTTGTGAGCATGGGTGGGGTGCTCAATCCTGTCAGACTCAACAAAATTGTCACATGATCCCTGGGATGAATGGGGATTTTGCAAACCATCTCTAAAACTTGTCCAGTGTAGAAAACGGTTAATATGAAAGACCGCATTTTTGGGCAGAGCACTGATGGGTCATTTATGAGTGAAAAGTGCTTAATGTGCAACATTCTTCACAACTGTATGCATAGGACTGCTAATTAAACCAATGAGGCCATTAGGTAAAATGGTAGTGAGTGAATCACTGCAGCTGCTTCAGGACACCAGCAGGCGCCTTTTGAAATAGTGAAAAGCGAAATATGTGGCACCTCCCAGCATCCCGATCAGTACAGTCATCCCTATAAAGGACGGGGCTCTTTTCTTGGCCACTCTGAATGCTGTGGGCAGCACAGCAGATATCAGGATGTTATTGACGTGTCCGAGAACCCTGCGGAAAGTGGGCCGGTCAAGGACTCGTTCGTAGTAAGTCTCCAGATTGACTCGGGCGCCATTGCCCCAGTAGCGGCGGGACAGACCCAAGAACTTCAGCCGGTGAAGAGTGACGGCAAGGGAAACGTCAGCCATGCTGAAAAACTCCCCACACAACCAGGCCTGCTGACTGCCCTCCTCTACAGAGAGAGAGAGAGAGAGACAGAGAGAAAAGCAGAGAGAGAAGAAGAGAAAGTGAGAAAACAAAGAGAAAAGGAGAGGGGGGAAACAGAAAAAACAGAAGAGAGGAGAGAGAACAGAGAAAGAACAAGAAATTGAGAGAGGCGACAAAGAGAACAAGAGAGAATAAGACAAGTGAAAGAGAGGGAGAGAAAAGAGACAGAAGAGAGAAAGAATGAGAGAGGGTAGAGAAAGAGAGAAAATTTCAGACTGTAACCCATCTATTCCTGGAAAATTTACCAGATTCCCTCTAACAAATTAATCATTGCAAAGGGACCACCTTAGGACCACCACTGAAGGAGTTCCTAATGTGGCCAGTGAAGTAGATGTTTCTAATAAAGTGGCCGCTGAGGGAAACTACAAGGTAAGACTTTGCCTAATAATTTGACTAAGCAATCAACTTCGTGATGAAGTGTGGACACTCCTAGATTTCCGTATGGGCTGCGTTACCTGGTGTTTCCTCTGCTCTCCTCTGCAGCTCTGTCTCCACCTGGTCCATAACGTTCTCCAGCTCATCCAGAATCTTCTTCAGGAACTTCACATTATCATGGTCAAACAGCTTTGTCTAAACAGGTCAAAACAGATTTCAAGTTTATTCACACAGTCTGGCTTGCTGGTCAAGAAATGATCATTTTTTTGCCACAGCACTAAAGAGATACAGTACTTACTTTTAGGCGTCTTTGTTTTGCGATGTAAGCGTCTTTAAGCTCTGGATTGTCTTGAGCCAGTTTCTTCAGTTCTGACTCCATACTACCAATCTGTGCTGTGGCAAAGAAAACATTGTTCGGTTGAGCTTTTTTCCATTTAATTCTATCTCATTATTGAGCAACACCATTAAAACCTGACTGTACACAGTTATATTAATAAAACTATGGAACAGTAGCATTAGCATTAAAATCACACATTCTAGTTATCAAACATCTGTTTTGAATGTATTCATGTGATTAATGTGCTCCTAATAGACCAAACTGTGGGATAAAAAATGTATATGACATGCATACTTATGGTACATTTTAAAATATACAGTGCCCTCCACAATTATTGACACCTCTGGCAATTGTGAGAAAAATGAGCTGCAAAAATATTCTTAATTATTTAACCTTATCTTTCATTCAAAATATTAGCAAAAATCTAGCCTTTACTTAAGGTATAATGACTGAAAGAAAAGTTGCCAGAAGGAGGTGTTTGCTGTCAAGAACTCACAAAGTCAAGCACATACACTTTCCAAATGTTACTAGAACTTTGAGTGGGACAGACTGAGTGGGGAAGAAGTTAAGTGGGAAGAAACAGAAGTTTCTGGCAACAGGCACCAGAAGTGAGTTTGCCAAGGACATAAAGTGAGTTTGCCATGGACATAAAACCAAGTAGAAAAGTATGTTATCCCCACTGTGAAGTATGGTGGTGGATTTGTGATGCTGTGGCTGTTTGTGGCCCTGGGCAACTTATTCTCATACATAGTATCACAGTCTCCATCAATTACCAGGTATTAGTAGGTACTAAATCAAAACCTGATTGCCGCAGAAAGGAAGCTCAATCTGGGCCTAGTTTCCAGCAGGACAATGACCGACAGCGCACCTCAAAATCAACACAAAAATGTTTCACTGACCATTGTATTAAGGTTTTGCCACGGCCACCACAGTCCCGACCTGAACCTCATAGAAAACCGGTGGGATGAGCTGAAGAGGGGAGTCCACAGTGAATCTCAGAATCTGAAGGATCTGGAGAGGTTCTCGATAATCTAGATCCTTTGCCATGTTTTCTCTGGTCTCATTAAGGGTTATAGGAAAAGACTTATTAAATGTATTAAATGAAGGGGTGCCAATAACTGTGGAGAAAAATATTTATCTCTTAATCTCTTTTTCTCACTGTATTTCAAATAAAGGTTAGTTTGACTGAAAGATGAAAAGGACAAGCAATAAAGAATATTTTTTGCAGCTCATTTTGCTCATGATTACCAGCAGTCCCAGTATTTGTGAAGGGCACTGTATATATGCCCGTTACAGCAGTAACTATAAGCATTGCTCCTGTGTCCTAGTTTCATGGCCTTTATCGTATTTCAGTGCAAAATGTTCTCATATATAAATAAATCTATATTTTTATTATAAGTTCTATGCATTACCACGTATGCGTGTGGTGGCGTAAGCCGGGATGTGAGAGTCCACAGTGATCTCTGGGTGGAGGATGCAGCCATGAGTGTATGCGTCCATCGGCAGCGAGTCCAGCAGTTCTCTGTAGTGCTGAACTCTGTGATAGTACGTACTGCCCAACTCTGGGATCAATCTCGGAGTCTTCTCTGATTCACAGGACAATAACAAAAACAGGTACAAAAGGAAAGTGTTAATGGCTGTTAATGTTCATGAGAAACATTTTAACTAGACTTTCATAAAGCTATTCTCCAAAACATCAACATCAACACTCACCACTGTGTTTTCTGTCATCTTATCCACATTTCTGCACATGCTGAACTTAAAATGGGGAAGCCAACACAAACGTCATCAACAGAAAATGACCTAAAAGAAACACTCTGGCTGATGTGTAATGAACATAAAGAAACAAAAACAACATAAACATAATAAAACAGTGGGTTTCACGGAAAAAAATAAATGATGGGGATGTCTGAAAAAATATTATTTGCCCTTGAAAATTATTTATAATATGGCATGCAATTGTAATGAGACTCTTCTATGACTACCAGTTTTCCACGAGATTATATCTTTGTATTAATGATTAAAGTCAAGAGTACTATCCATCCATCCATCCATCCATCCATCCATTTTCTAAGCCGCTTCTCCCTCAGGGTCGCGGGTCAAGAGTACTAGATTAACCAATTAGTCCCTTCCACACAGCTGCATAACAGCGTGCTTTTTCACCATACTTGTTCCATTGGCAGCAACAATAATTGCTGCTTTACCCTAAGTCGCTGGAACTACATTTTTTGGTGGAAGAAACTGCCATTATTAAAAGTAACAGTTATAATCTGCAGAATTTTGGTGATAAATGATATCATTATGATCATAATTCAGTTATTAACAGTGTCTTACCCTATAGCTGCATGTTGTCAGATATAAATATAATTGCCATATCATTAAATAAGTGTGTTAGCCTCTAACATTACTGAATTATTTATAAACCCAATTCCAAAAAAGTTATGTGAAATACTATAAAACAACAAAAAGCAACGATCAGTATATTCTGTTTGACCTGTAATCTGATTATGCAGCCATGTTCTGTAACAAGTGCTGAATGTTTCTTGCTGTTGTCATGCTGAAATAAGCATCAACATCCCTGAAAAAAGCAATAATGTATCTAAAGCAACGTATGTGCACCAAAATGTGTTCAGCATTAATGGTACCTTCAGAGGTGTTGGATGCTCCTCCTGTATCCAAGCGTAATTGCATCACCTGTTTAAGATGTTTTTTGAACATTTCACAATGTTCCTAGCCTTAAATAGCCCCTGTTACAACTTTTTTGAACGCTTTGCAGACATCAATTTCAGAATATGCAGATATTTACGATTTATTTATGATGAAGCTGATTGGATAAAATGTTGCATATCTTTGTACTGTTTTTGTTCAAATACAGGTCAAGGTAGATTTATAAAACACTGCTTTGATTTGCATTTCACCTACTTGGAATTTTGGAATTTGGTTTGTATATTGATGACTACATTCCACACTGTTAACATGTTACATTAACAAGCTTGTTCATTTTACTGTCTACTGCAGAGCAGATCTCACAGACTGGAGCTCCATGGTTTTCCACACTTAAAATCTGTTATAATCTTTCCAAGTGACCAAATCACAAGCATGATCTTATTCACCATAACGCAATATTTTAACTGTAGCATGTTTACCATCCTGGAAGGTCTGCTCCAGGTAGTCCAGTATCTGGGTGGGCTCACAGATGATCTGGTCATCGTGGACGAGTACAGGAACCTCTCCCGTGGGGCTCAGGCGCATGAACCAGGGCTCGTTATGTTCACTCAGCGGCAAACTCACGTCATACTCCTCACATTTCAGACCTTTCTCAGCAATCGCCAGCCTCACCTTTAACAAACACAAACAACAGCCCACGAGTGATTAGAATAATGATTTAAAGTAAGGTGGGTGTAAAAAATATATCAGTTAAATTCCAACTTTACTAGAGTGATTATCTGGAACTATTCAGGAATGTGGATGTCCTTGGAAAGGTCTGTATACCATTAGACATAACTTTAGAGAAACTCAGCCTATGGACCATGAGGTACCTTAATAACTAAAGGTTGATGGTTGGTTAGTGTAGTGGGTAACACCTCTGCCTTCCATGCTGGAGACTGGGGTTCAATTCCCTGCCTGGGTAACCACCCTACACTATACCAATAAGAGTCCTTGGGCAAGACTCCCAACACCACCTTGGCCTACCAGTGTTAAAAAAAAAAACGATCAAATTGTAAGTTGTTCTGGATAAGAGTGTCTGCTAAATGCTGTGAATGTGATGTTATTATTTGGTCATAGATTTTAAGACATATTATTCAGTATCTACTATAATTTATTCAACAATTATATTTTTTATAGTAACAACTGTTCATTATTTAGTAATTACCAAAAAATGATTCAGCATCCCTCCAGAATAATTTTGTATGTACTGTGAATTATTCAGCGACTAATATTTATATAGCAACCACTGTTAATTATTTAGTAACTGCTATAAATTACGTCAACTATGAAATATTCAACTACTATAACTTCTTCGATAATTACTATCACGTATCCAGCCAATACTATAAATTGTTCAGTATCTACTATAAATTATTGAGTAACTACTACACATTTTTCAGTATCTACTAAAACTATTCAGCATCTAATATGAATTATTCAGTAACTACTTATAAATGGCAAATCATAACACATTTTCAGGACGTATTTGAGTGCCACTCGTATAAGGGATGGTCTCTGAGCTAGCTGAGAGCTTTCTCTCCATGATAGGTTGGGATGGTGGGAGGGGAGGTCAAACATGGTATGATTACTTAATATTATTTTGGTAGACAGTGACATCATCAAGAAATCAGAAGACCTTTAAGAGCCAGAACAAAAGTCATTGCATTTTGATGGATTTCAGGTTGACTTCCAATTTAACTTTGGGAAACTGTCTGAAGGTGCTTGAATATCCAGCTGCTTCCAGCTTAAATACTTCATCTCATATTCTTTTAATATAAAGGCGTGGAGCCAAACTAGGAAAGAATCGGTGCTTTAGATTGACATTAATCTAATGTGTGCATCACTTCCACATATTACATCAGCACAATGATGGCCAAATGGGATAATTTGAAAGAAGCATAACGGTGCTGATGTCATGTTGTAGGGATGTAGAGCTGATGTAACCTAACACATTTACGTCGAGCAAACGCAAAACACTGAGATTGTAAGCCTGGGTCATTAACTTATCATCCAGTTTTTACTGTGAATAAATCCTGCTCTGACTGGACATCCATTCACCAGGCAGCATCATCAGAGCACCCTCAGTCAAGCTGACTGTAAATATCTAAATATCTTACCTTCTGCGAGTTGAAAGACTGAGTCCAGTGATACAGAACCAGTTTGCACTCTTTCTTTTTCGTGCTCTCTGGTTCTGCCAGCATCTCCAGCCCTTCTTCCTTCTTTAGCAGCATTTCTTTCTCGTCCTGAGCTTCATTGCTGCTTACAGTCGCCATTTTGAGCATCGGGGATGTACAAAGCGCCGCCAAGTGGACTCTGCAATAAAACTAACATAGAGGCGTATTTAGCACAATTTCAGCTATTTTGTTGCGTTTTACCACCTGGTTCATCGTTTAGTCCATGTAGTTGACTTCATAGTTCATTTCCTTTGGAAATCTACTGTCGTTTAAGGTATATTTTAGAAGTGCGCAACGTTTTGAAGTGGATGAAGTTGATGTAGTGCAATACTTTAACCCACCGGTAGATGGCACTGCATCCCGTTATTCAAAACAGCGGAGGGCTTAACTTTAACGGAACAGCTCAGGGAAGGGAAAGCCCACCGACTTTTTCAAATTTATGCGTTGTTCAGTCATTACAAAGTCATTCAGAGCAGTTGGGTGTGAAATGCTTGGTTGTGTAGAAACTGTTCACAGTGAACAAGCAGTTCATATAGGAGCCAAACGTCTGCAGCGTTAAATGCCTCCTTCAAAGAAAGGTATTCCATAGAGTGGTAATGACTGCGCTGCCTAATGCCTGAGACACTGTCTATACAATAGTTTTTAGAAAAGATCTTTTTAGCTCATTCATGGCAGGGAGTGTTTATCACTATTTTACTGTTATCAGCATCACATTTAAAAACTCTCATCTAAAAATTCTCTACAACGCATCATTTCACATCAAACCATCCTGAATTAATTTGCCGAAATTTTGGAAGTTTGATGGAGAAGCACAACACAAACTTATACCATGATGTTTACATACTGTACTACCATTTTGATCATCGCATGATGTAGATCTTTGATATATAACATGGTTTAGTCTGCTCAATACCGAAACTGATTGGACGCAAACATTTTTGTCCTGGTTTATCACATATTTGTATATATATTAATGAATAATGAATTTAAACATCAGGTTTTTGTATTAAACGTAGTATATATAGTATTATATATATTATTAATATTATTATTATTAAAGCATAACACATCACATCTCTGTATATTGCAACAGCGGTTTAGGTTAAACATATGGAAAATAGTCATGTCTGAATTGTATTGTACATACACATGCTAATTAAAGAAAAAAGTGAATTGTCCTTACTTTATTTATTAAACAAAAAAAACTATGCAGTATGTAAACATTGTTAAAGTTTATTCACTCCTTAGTCCATATATGTAAACTAAGCTGCAAAAATAGCCTGCTTTGAATTTACCACATTTGAGATGTCATAAAAATCAACATATTTCCCTGTATCAACGTGCAGCTCTTTTTCTGCCCTGTTACGGCCCTACAGCAGAATTACATTTTCAGGTAAAAATAAAATTATCTTCCTTTGCAGTAAAATAAAGCTCTGATGATCGTTCTAACACAGATTTAACACTAAATTATCTTAAATGCTGGAGTTAATGCATGACTGCTTATTCACCCTTTACCCCTGAAGATCAGCGCACAGACTGCTGGTCACATACCAACACAGACAACAGTCATGCTGAGCTAGTAGCTAATGAAAAGGCAAAGAGAAAGATTTAAGATGAACATCAATGATTGATAATAGACTTATTTGCAGTTATAAGCACTACCGCTTGTTTCCTGATATGTTTAATTTGCAATGAGAAACTGTTAAACACTAAAAAGTCACAAAGCTGAAGTCACCATCTTATTCAGCAGCTTCTTGTCTCAATTTCAGGCTCGCAAAATGGAGAGAAATGTTAAGAGACTATTCCCCTTTTATTTCCTGCCGGAAATGTGAGAAACTGGCTATATCTAAGCTACATGTTAAAGCAGAGCAAAGAAAGTCTGAGTTTTTGTTTACATTAAATTTGTTAGCCTATATTGTGCTATATAGTGCTGCCTAGGGTCTAGGAATTGAACCGGTGACCTTCCGGTCATGAGGCTGGTTCCCAAACCTCCAGCCCATGACTGCTCCAAAACTTAAGCCCAGACAGTTTTTTGAAAGAGACACTGCCAATCAGAACAGAGCCCATTACACAAATCAATCTCAAAGGTACAGTAACAAAAAACAACAGCAGTTAGAAAATGGCAGTGTAAAAATGAATTACAAAAGTTACAATGGAATAACAAAGGCATGGCAAATGTCTTCCTACTCCATTTATAGTGCACTCTTAGTATGTTTTGAAAGTTTGGCTTTCATGCCGAAATAGTGTGTATAAAACTGCACACCTGACTGAATCTTTAACAGCTCTCTGTTAGACATATTGCTCATTGTTTTCAGGAGCCGTGATTTTAGGATGTACAGAAGTGCGTTCTCTGTAGATGTGTTAACTTTTTCACTTAGAAAATCAACGAAACCTGATATTTGACCAGAAGTGTTCAAACCTTAGCTTATGACAGCGCTACATGGGGAGCCTTTCGAGAAAAAAAGTGCAGTGCTTTAGCTTAGCATGTGTGCTTTTTCTTATCCTCTGATGTGATTATCATCATTTTCAAATCCATAATCAAAGACTTGGAGAAAGACTCTGGGAAATCTCGAGTGAAACGCCAGTAAAAATGAAGTAAATAAACAAAGCGTTTTTTGGTTTAGACTCTCTCAGCTGATTGGTGGAGGTTTTCTGAGGGCGGGGCTACACACACTGACGCCAAAGCAGAGGGCGTGGCCTCCTCTCCTGGCGCTGTGGTGCGCGGTCTCCGTGCTTGTGTGCGGTGCGCGAGGAGGAGTGCATGTCGGGGGCAGCTGTTCGTGGCTCCTGTGGGTGATAACTGCCCTCTCCTGCCTGCTGCCCATTCATGCTCGGGCTGACCACCTGCAGCACCGTGTCCGCGCGCTTCAGGCTGTGTGTGTCTTCGCCAGAAAGCAAGAACTCCGCGTGCGTGCTGCGCGTGCGTATGCGCCTCTGAATGACGGGCGGACGGTTTGATTTTGACGATGGAGGCACGTACTGTGGAGGCTGGGAGGACGGCAAAGCCCACGGTCACGGCATCTGCACCGGGCCGCAGGGTCAGGGCGAGTACGCCGGAGCCTGGAGCCACGGCTTTGAGATAGTCGGGGTTTACACCTGGCCCAGCGGGAACACCTACCAGGGCTACTGGTCACAGGGGAAGCGCCATGGGCTCGGAGTGGAGACCAAAGGCAAGTGGATTTACCGGGGAGAGTGGAGCCACGGCTTTAAGGGCAGGTATGGAGTCCGGCAGGGCAACAACACACCGGCCAGGTACGACGGCACGTGGAGCAATGGACTTCAGGATGGGTACGGAGTGGAGACTTACGCAGATGGGGGTAAGTACACCTGTACACCTGTACACCTGCCTATGTGTGCCTTCAATTCCAAATAGTTAAGCGGTTCAGGTGTAAAAGAGTTCAGTGTTGGTATCAGGTAAAATGGTTCATTGTAGACTCTTTACAGTGGTGGTGATAAGAACCAGGGGTCATGATGTCCATGATACAGATATAGCCACTTTATTTACTTTTTTACCCCACTTTCTGCCGTGAATAGAACACTTTCACATATCTATGGTAAAACAGTGTCTCAGGCGTCAGGCAGTGTATTCATAACCTTTTCAAGTAACAGTAACTTTCTGCGAGGGAGCTTTTAGAGGTGGACGCCTGGTTCCCTTCACCATCCGCTTTGAACGTTTATGACTCTGTAAGTTTCTCTAGAATAGAAGTATCTCACACCAAACCCCTCTGAAGGACTGTGTTTACATCTTAACTGTTCAATTATGCAGACATTTTAAAAGTTCAGTGGTGTTCCCCTTTTAGTGTCCCTCCTAAAAGGATATTTGAGCAGGTGGTAGATTGAATGATGTTAATTGCAGCCTATAACAACATCTATAGTACTGTAAAGCATGTGTAATAATAGCAATAATACACACACACACACAAACCCACACACACATATTTTCTGAACCGCTTATCCTCCTGGGCCATGGAGGGTGCTGGAGCCTGTCCCGGGAGTCTAATAACAATAATAATAATGATAATAATAATAATAATTTTATTTGTAATATGATTTTTAATTCACAAAGGATATCTAGTTTATATAGCTAATAATACTAATTTCTATAAAGCTGTATATAGTGCTGTAGTCTATAGATCTGGTTATAGTACTGCAGTATATTGAGCTGCCTATAGGACTGTAGACTATAGTTATCTATAGTACTATAGTCTACAGAGA
The DNA here is from genome assembly GCF_015220715.1 of Pygocentrus nattereri. Taxonomy (NCBI): domain Eukaryota; kingdom Metazoa; phylum Chordata; class Actinopteri; order Characiformes; family Serrasalmidae; genus Pygocentrus; species Pygocentrus nattereri. The sequence continues at coordinate 18,400,140 of NC_051234.1, read as the reverse complement.
CATTTATAGTGCTGTAGTCTATAGAGCCATCTATAGTCTGCCATCTAAAGAGCCAACTATAGTACAGCAATCTATTGGGCTGACTATAATGCTGCAGTCTATAGAGCTGATTACAGTACTACTGGTACTACTATAGTACTGTCTGTAGTACTGTAGTATATTGGGTGTCTATAATATTGCAGTGTATATGGCAGATCATAGCACTGTAGTTCATAGAGATGTCAGTAGGACTGGAATCTATAGAGCTGACTATAGTACTGCAGTCTATAGATTTGTACAGTAGTCTATAGATTAGTATACAGTACCAGTACTATAGATCTATAGTACTGTAGTCTATAGATGTGTATATAGTACCGTAGTCTACACAACTGATTCAAGGAATTACCAGTGTGTTGTAATGTATTGTAAGGAAACGAACAGTTGCAGTTATGTTGTTCATGTTGTGTAGCCTAAAACATCTGTGCATTGTGATGCCTTTAAAGGGTAAAAGGGCCAAAGTAGAAGGCCATTTTACTGTCACTTCACTTCACTCACTTTTACTGCCATTAAATTCATTTTAAATTTGTTTTTGCTCTAAAACATTATTTGAGGTTTCTGTCAACAAGCCCTGTGAATCCGGTCTGAGAGGAAGCGTAGATTAAAGTAGGCTGATGCTGATCTCTGAGCACCATAATCCTTGGATGCTGCTATCATGCGTCACTCATCAAGTGATTTGTGTAACTGTTCCAAAGGCACTCAGAAACTTTGGTTACTGTGTTGTATGTATCTGCTATTCTGACCCAGTTATTTCTCACAGTGATTTTATTTACATGTATAGATTATAGCTGGTCACTTTGAACAAAGCAAATAAAGTAGAACTGCTAAAGTGCTTCACTTGGTATTTGATTTGTAATACAGCAGTTTAGGTATTGTAGTTGTTTCTGTAGACCGTCGGTTACTAGTAATATGTAATCAGTCAGTGATTTCCAGGGCCCATGTTCTTTATTTTTGTTGTAAATTCCTGGAACTCCACTGATGACATTAGTGTGGGTTTAAATGTAAGTGCATTGTTTTTGGTGACATCACAAAAGTAGTTTTTGCAACTTTGCTTCCAAATATCGACTGGAGAGTGAACAAAACATTTAGACATTTAACAATGCCTACTTTTTATATCAAAAACAAAAGATAAGAAAATTTGTTTTTTCCTGCAGTGGACACTTTAATACAATATAGAAATAAGAGAAAGCAGTTTGCTTTCACTGTCTGTTTAATGTGATGGTTTGATGTTAGATAAATATATTAAGCTATTGGCTTGTTATTCAGTTATTCCTCTTAGTCTAGACTTGTAATAACTATAAGTCATTGGGTTTAGTTACTGTTAGATGAAAGTTTTGTAATTATGGGAGTGAGGAAGGGACCTTGTAAATCCGACACATCAGTACCATACATACTTGTTCACATATGTGTGTGTGTGTGTGTGTGTGTGTGTGTGTATGTGTACACTCACTGGCCACTTTATTAGGTACATCTGTTCAGTTGCTTGTTAACACAAATAGCTAATCAGCCAATCACACGGCCGCAACTCAGTGCATTTAGGCATGTAGAGGTGGTCAAGACAACTTGCTGAAGTGCAGACCGAGCATCAGAATCAGGAAGAAAGGTGATTTAAGTGACTTTGAACGTGGCATGGTTGTTGGTGCCAGAAGGGCTGGTTTGAGTATTTCAGAAGCTGCTGATCTGCTGGGATTTTCACACACTAGCAAGGTGTAATAGTAATAATAAAGTGGCCGGAGAGTATATGTATATATATATATATATATATATATATATATATAGAGAGAGAGAGGGAGAGAGAACTTTACAGGAGGACAAAAATGGGGATGGAACAAGATGAATTTATTTTGGATTATTTCTGTTGGTGTAATCAACATGACAGGCTGGTGACTAGCAATAATATGTAATAAAATACATTATTACCACTAAATCATTTTCCAACATGACAAAACTATAATTCTGATTAATTCAATGAAACATGAAAATAAATAAACCTACTACTAATCTACTTTTTAATAGTTGCACATCGACTAATTCTGTTGTTTTGCTGTTCCTCAGGCACATACCAGGGACAGTGGATGGGTGGGATGCGGCATGGTTATGGAGTCAGGCAGAGCGTTCCATACGGAATGGCTACAGTGATCCGCTCTCCTCTCCGGACCTCACTGGCGTCCCTGCGGAGCGTCCAGAGTAACGGTGCGGTGGTGCCGGACACAGCAGCTGAGCAGCCGGTCAGCACCCGTGGCGGCTTTGTGCTCAACTTCCACAGTGACAGCGAGGTGCTAGCAGGCAGGAAGAAGAAGCCAGGCCTTTTCCGACGAGGTTCACTGTTTGGAAGTCTGCGGCAACTCCGTAAGTCCGAATCCAAAAGCTCAATCTCCAGCAAAAGGAGCTCAGCCATGAGCCGCATCAGCTCCAGTGATGGGAACTCCACTATCAGCTATGGTGATGGAGAGGCAACTGAAGAATTCCCACCAATGGAGGACAACGTAGACGCCACCACCACTGAGTCATACATGGGCGAGTGGAAGAATGACAAGCGCAACGGATTTGGCATCAGCGAGCGATCCAACGGCATGAAGTACGAAGGGGAGTGGCTAAACAACAAGCGGAATGGATACGGATGCACCGTTTTTCCAGATGGAACCAGGGAAGAAGGGAAGTACAAAAACAACGTTCTGGTGCGCGGGATACGGAAGCAGATAATTCCACTCAAAAATCCCAAGACCAAAGAGAAAGTAGAGCGGGCTGTGGAGGGAGCCAGGAGGGCCGCCGCCATCGCCAGGACAAAAGTGGAAATAGCAACTTCAAGGTTGGTGTCCTTTTGGCCTTCTGGTGCAAGTCAGCTTTGTGATGATTAAATTTAACATGAAAGCATACACCAAAACACAACAGCATCATCTGTGTCGAATAAAAAATTGTTCCAGGAAACTACTGAATCCTGGAAACTACTGAAATGGAACAGGAGTATCCGTGATCCTCAACATTCATTAAGAAAGCATACCTTGTCTCCCCCTACTACACACGGTTTCTGTCCTTTGTGAGAGAGAAGAATCTCTCTGTAATTTTAATAATCAGAAAAGTTCTATTTTTGTAATGAATTTCACTCAGAGTTGATTATAACATGACATAAGGTAACTTATAAGTTAACACCAGCATCTTGTGTTAATAGTAATTAATAATATTGAAGCACAAGTAGTACAAAGAAACAGAGCCACACACAAAACACAGATTTACTCACTAAAGTTTGAGTCTTTATTCTCTAAACTTTTATAACTGAGGCTTCAGCAAGCTGGAATGAACCTGTGTGGTTGTACAGGAAGATGATTTGGCCTTCTTTCTAGCTCTGCTAAGGATTGTGAATCAAAAGTAGCTTAAGCTAACAGCCCCACTCACAATATACTGTTTTACCCACTGTTCTTTAAACTTCCATCACCGAGGCTTCACTAAACTGGAAACCTGTGTGGTTGTGTGTAAAGCTGTAAGCTAATACTAGCTTCTAATGAGGATATTGAAGAATAATGCATCAGCTATACATGCAGTAACACATGATTACATGCATAGATTTGAATGTTCATGTAAGCGTAAGTAAGCTGGAATGAACCTGTGCTGTGGAATGAAACTGCAAGCTAAGCTACTGCAGTAGAATGCTACTTGCTACAAGAACAGTTGTACATCATATTTGGCAGTTTATTAAATAAAACTTATTTATTAAGTTAATTTATTATGTAAATATAAGTGGCATATAAAATTGACATTGTTGTCATTTTAAATGCCAACATAATTAATGTTGGCATTTAGAATAACACAAATAACACAAGTACAAGTAAGCTACCTGACCATTTTTCAACTTCTGTATCATTAAGAATTGTTTTATTACTGCAGCATTAAGACTGTATAACATGACATATAACATATAACATACACCATGACTGATATGACACGAATAGGTGTGTGTGTGTGTATATATATATATATATATATATATATATATATACACAAAAATAATGAATTCAAAAGGAGCTGTGCTTGCATTTTTTCTTTAACTTATAATAGCCCAGGATGGACACTTAATTTAAATAGCAGCTTTCTGCCATCTGCTGATGATCAGTCTATAAGGAGGATGATGAGTATGAATGAGTATTGCTGAAGTGTTCTTTTCAGTTCAGATTGATTGAGATTTCATTCAGCGAGGCGTGTGTATATCAGCTGGCTGACAGCAGTAAGCCGTATTAGTCAGTGTGTTTATACAGCACACGCCCTGCACATACAATCGTATGTAAAAGTTTGGACACCTCTGGTGAAATTATGCTTTGTTGATTTTCTAAATTAAAAAATATTGAACTCTCCTCTGCAGAGAACATGCTGAAATATGACATTTCCTACAAATTTTACTGCACAGTTTCAATTTGTTTAACTTTGGAAAAAATTTAACAAAATGTGAAATGTGCTGTTGTTCAAAATGTTAAATTTAGCAAATAGACATTAATTGTGCATAAATTAGCATATACTTATATGTTTATATCTTACTTACAGTACTTTATACCTTCTTCAATTCTGCACTATAGGAATAGCATAGAGCTGCAGCACAGTGTGTGCCAACACACACTCTGTTTGTTTGTAAGTGTGTGTGCGTGTTGGGGCCGTGACCTGAGATAACCACAAGCTTGGCGTTTGTCCCTGTTTTGGGGAGGGGCTCCATGTCTGTGGCTCCTTGTCTGTGGTTACACCTACAGTGAGCAGTGAGTAGACTTACAGAGCACTGGTCATTAGTAATGGCAGTGGTCACTATTAGGGCTGTAACATTGTTAAACGTGTTTAGTTAGTGATCAGCCAAAGTTCATTTAATGTGTACATAAGCTTTACTTAATGTAAAGCTACACTTTAAAGAATGGAGTTCTATCCAAGCTTGCTGTAAATTTTAAAGGAACAAAAAAAATCCATAACAAAAGTTGTGTGAAAATGGACAGCTTTATCAGTGCTGAAAATAAAGTGGAATTCCACATTTTTCGAGATTTTTTCATAATTCAATCGTCGAGATGTGTATTATACATATAAAACTCAGAAGACACGTATAGTTTCATTGGTGGATCTGGATAGTAAATAAAATGGCTATATTTGTATTGTAGACATTGTGACACCTGGTTCCCATCAACACCACTGTAAAGAGTCTCTACAGTAAACCATTTCGTGTCAAACCAGTCTGAATGACAAGCCAAGCGTAATTCCTGTTGTAAAAGAACAACAGAAGCAGTTCTCTTACACGTACATAGATTAGTGATTACTAATTGCCATCTATTCATTTTTTTATTGCATACTCACTGCCCACTTTATTATAGATCCCTACCTTGTACTTCTACTCACTAGCCAGCAAGTTGGAGCTACAAAAGAGGGGTTTCTGATAAAGTTGCCAGTGGGTGTAGATTCCTAAAAATCCAATCAATACACTGACCAAAACATTTACTAACCCAGTGGTGATGTTATTGATTATCAGTGAAACTCTGTGTACCTCATAACCTTTTGAATGTTAGTCATTTGCCAAACAAAGACCAGTGGAGCATGACTGCCGGAACCACGGGGGGCGAGCTCTCATTTGATGCACTACTTTTCAGTACTGGGGTGACGGTTGCATTTAGGTCTCACATTATTCATACATGTAGCCGTTATATGGTATTTTATTGGGATGCTCATGTTCATACATGCCACCATACAAAATATACTCTCATGACATTTTTTTCTCTTGTAGAAACACAAACTTTCTGCTTTGCTAGGTATGCTGCACCACTTTTGCACAGAAGTAGCTGTGCCTGCAAGCATAAGGTCAATTTTTACTACATCTCTGTAGAATCATTTACTCTGTTCACTCCTAAAACTTACTAAAAGTTTTTTATGTATCAGCAAAAATGTCATGTGTAATGTGTAAAATGTTTCAGCTTCTGTTCACATGACTCCTACCTTTAACTCTCTCGATATTGGACTGGATCTCTTGCAGGCAAATTGCTGTATTAACTAAGTCTGGAACAACTAATTAACCTATTGCTAATGCTAGTGTTAATAAAAAAAAATCTTGCTGTTATTGATTAGATGGCTTGATGACATTTGCACAACCCAAATATTTTACAAGATTGAAAAAGGGAAATGCAGATAGCATGAACTGTAGTACAGGGTTATGCACAACCCAAAAATCAAAACCTGTGAAAACACTTCACTTCAAATCTCGTAGAAAAAGAGTATGATGTGCAGCATGACCATCAGGTGCGGGTCTTTGACAGAATATACACTGCAGAATATACACACCACAAACTTGACATAGTGAGATACTAATATCTGTAACACTTTACTGTAAGGTACTGTGCATAAGGCTGCATGACACCTAAATTAGCTTGTCATGACAACAGACATAACCTTTCATAAATCTTTCATAAATGCTTATTCCAGTAGGCATCATTTGCTATTAAGGTTACATTTGCCAATTTTGATCAAAATTAGCCAAAGTAACCTTTATTACAGATAAATTGAAATAAGCATTCATAAACGTTTATGTAGTTAGGCTTAGGTAAAGTCATGTAGCCTTATGAACAGTAACCTACAGTAAAGTGCTACCATACCATACCATACCATACCATACTATAATGTCTTATTAAAACTGTATACAGCATTAAAAAAACAGCACATCAATGTCTGCTTTTCAGCTGATTCTGTTTAAGCTTAGTAGGTAGATTTTGCAGCACTGACCAAAGAGATGAGCAGCATTTTGAAATTGTTGTTCTAAACTGCTTGACTAAACTCTGCGGTTATTAGAGCTGCTTGTGTGCTAAAGCACTCAGACTAGCTGGGATTTTTTCTTTTTTCCTCCAGTTATTAGCTTCCCGCCCACATGAACCACAGAGCTATGGTAACTTTTTCAAACTCTGTATTTAGTATTTGAATGTGTTCACTATATTTGAATATGCCAACGAAGTGTGCAAGCTGTTTTAGGTCTCCGTATCTGATGTTTATCTGATCTGTAATGTCAAATTTCATTTATGTAATTGAGCACACAGAAGCCGCTTAATTTATTTTTGCTTTATCATTAGAGGAAAAATACAGAAAAGGAGCCTATCTTGGACTTCTGTCCAAAATATGTTGCTGTACGATTGATAAAAAAGTTTTTAAAGAATTTGGAAAAGAAGATATGGTAGATGCTTTGATTTTTTTTTTTTTTGATAAAATGAGGATAATTCTTATTTTTAGTCTGTTGAATGAAACGTGATGGGCAACATTATTACTACCTGCGAGTTTTTGTTTCCCAACTAATCAATTAATCGAAGTCATTCAGGTCCAAGTTCCCAGGAAAGACTGAATATGGGGTGTAAACACTGGCACTGTTTTAAGAATGGGCTTATTGTTTTATATAACCATGACATGCTGCACTCATATGCAAAAGTATGGTTGCCTCCCAGTCAGATTTCATGATGTATTTTTTTTTCCAATTTGCATATAAAATGGTGGTTGGGATAGTGTAGTGGGTAACACTGTAGACAGGTTCAATCCCCCACCAGGGCAAGCTACACTATACCAATAAGAGTCCTTGGGCAAGACTCCTAACACCATCTTGGCCTCCCTGTGTAAAATGATCAATATGTAA